>NC_140169.1:76429211-76489890 GCF_963971535.1 Notolepis coatsorum | reverse complement strand
CAAATCAAAATGAATGAGTTCTGTCTTGCCATTAACTCACTCACTCACTCACTCACTCACTCATTCAACCATCCTCCATCCATTAATCATTCATCCATTCATTCTTCAATTAATCAGTGAACCTACAATGTCACAACTATGCGCTGCTGGGATTGATACACCTTATAGAATATACAATATGCTTAGAGATAAATACTGAGACACACACACACAGCTCCCCTTTCCGGGATTCTACACCTGTCCCCACCCCCCCTCCCCGGGCCTCGGTGCCCGTCCCCACCACTCCTCGCCGAACCTCTGTTCTCAGGTGCTGCTCCCCTCCCCGGGTCTCGGCGCCCGTTCCCACCCCCCCTCGCCGGGGCTCTGTTCCCTTCCCCGCTCCTCCTCTCCGGGTCTCTGTTCCCGTCCTCACCCCCCCTCTCCGGGTATCTGCACCTGTTTTCAGCCCCCCTGGCTGCTATGCCCCTCCTGGGGTTTTCGCTCGGCCTCCCGGGCCCTGGTCTTCGGGTCCTCCCCCTGGGTCCTCTCCAGGGTTCCAGCTTCCTCCCTCACCTGGTTATGGACGTTGTTCTCGGGGGTCTGGAAGCCCCCCGTTGAGGGGGGGGTACTGTCACGATCCTAGGCCCGGTCCTGGCAGGACGGGGCAGGATGGGAACATTGGGCAGTGCTCTCCACCTATCTTTGGGCAATGCCCTCCATCCAACATTGGCTCTCTGCCTAACATTGGTCTCCTACCCTCTAGTGGCCAGACTAGCCTGATGGTACAGGCGGCCATCTTGTTTTGGTTCCAAGTAATAGAACTAATATCTAACTATTTGTTATCTTGGGCCATCCCTGTGTGTGTGTGATGTCGTCTCCCTGTCTGGTTGTTATGTTTGATTATGTTTTCTGTGTCTAGTTGGTGTATTCCTAGTGTGTTTACCAGATGTTGTCTGTTTGCATTATTGCCTGGTCTCGCCAGCTGTCAGTCGTTACAATCAGTGGTAGTATTTAAGGTCTGCTTGTTACTGACTTCCTTGTGGCGTCATTGTCTCAGTATCCTCCTAGTCCTCAGTGTCATCCTGTTCGCCGTCTCTCCTGTGTTCCCCCGTGCCTTGCTGTTTGTAATTTGCGCTTGTGAGTACTTAGTCTTTTGTTTTGTTATTGTTTATTTTCCTTGTTTTACAACTCTGTCGTCCTCTTGCGCCTGCTCGGCTTACCGTTTATGTTCTCGTTGGTAACGTACTGTCGTGTCAGTAAAGTCTGTTTACACGTATCCTGCCGTCTCTGCCTCTTCCATTCCGTTCTCTTGCTGCAAACTGTGTTTCACCTACTCCCATCGTACGATACAGGATACGTGTAAACAGACTTTACTGACACGACAGTACGTTACCAACGAGAACATAAACGGTAAGCCGAGCAGGCGCAAGAGGACGACAGAGTTGTAAAACAAGGAAAATAAACAATAACAAAACAAAAGTACTCACAAGCGCAAATTACAAACAGCAAGGCACGGGGGAACACAGGAGAGACGGCGAGCAGGATGACACTGAGGACTAGGAGGATACTGAGACAATGACGCCACAAGGAAGTCAGTAACAAGCAGACCTTAAATACTACCACTGATTGTAACGACTGACAGCTGGCGAGACCAGGCAATAATGCAAACAGACAACATCTGGTAAACACACTAGGAATACACCAACTAGACACAGAAAACATAAATCAAACATAACAACCAGACAGGGAGACGACATCACACACACACAGGGATGGCCCAAGATAACAAATAGTTAGATATTAGTTCTATTACTTGGAACCAAAACAAGATGGTCACCTGTACCATCAGGCTAGTCTGGCCACTAGAGGGTAGGAGACCAATGTTTGGCAGAGAGCCAATGTTGGATGGAGGGCATTGCCCAAAGTTAGGTGAAGAGCACTGCCCAATGTTCCCATCCTGCCCTGTCAGGACCGGGCCTAGGATCGTGACACACACACACACACACACACACACACACACACACACACACACACACACACACACACACACACACACACACACACACACACACACACACACACACACACACACACACACACACACACACACACACACACACACACCTCTCACTCTTCTGTGATGACTAAGAATTAGTGAAAGGGTTAATATACACATAGACCGGGACGACAGGGACACAGGTCCGGTAGTAATGGATTACAGGTAATGGATTACATGTAATGGATTACATGCAATGGAACCAAAGCAGGCAGGTTACAAAATAATGAGCAACTGCGATTTGTTAATAGAAAAACACTGTTGATAACAGATACTTAAGGTGGAACGTCGCCCATTAAGAAATACAAATAGAATAAAGCCGGAGTGTTAATCCTGAGCCCCGTGGACAATTATGTGAGTATTTGTGAACATTGGACTGGTCTTGATTTGTCAAGAATTCAAAGAACAAACAATAGTGTATCGTTTTATGACTTTGGTACCTTGTGTGCAGTGTTGGGCAAGTTACTTTAAAAAAGTAACTAGTTACAGTTACTAGTTACTTCTTCCAAAAAGTAACTAAATTACTTACTCAGTTACAAATTATAAAAGTAACTAGTTACTTCAGAAAGTAACTATTGCGTTACTTTCAAGATATAAATAAAGATAAAGTCAGGGGGTCATGGTCATCATCAAGAGAGTCGGGGAGCCTTGGCAACTCTATCAGCCTCGCCACGGGTCGGGTGTATGTCCGCCCTTGGACGAGCACTTCTGCCGCTCTGACCTTTCCGTCGGCACCAGTGATCACTTTGCTTACGTGGCCGGCCGGCCACATAGCTCGGGGTAGTGACTGGTCGATAATCATGACGACTGTGCCTTCCGTCAAATTGTCTCTTTCTTTTACCCATTTCTGGCGGGTCTGTAGAGACGGTAGATAGTGGAGGAGGAAACTGTTCCAAAACTTGTTAGCCAATACTTGACTGTACCTCCACATTCTTCGGCCGTTCGCTTCTTCAGGTCTGTACACTGTCTGTGGGAGCGCGGGGTCCAGCCGCCCCATCAAGAGAGTGTTGGGGGTGACTGGGTCGACATCTGCTACATCACTTGAGACGTAACCGAGGGGCTTTGAGTTCAATACTCCCTCGATCTCCGTGAGGACCGTCGTGAGGACTTCTTCCGCCACGGTCTGGGCCCCAAGCACGGCGTACAGGGCTGTCTTTTTTGGACGTACTTCTCGTTCCCAAGTTCCACCGAAGTGAGGTGCATTCGGGGGGTTAAACTGGAAATCAATCTGAGAGGGAGCGAGGTGGGTCTTGAGTTCTGGGCCCATAGCTTGGAAGCTCTCTCTCAGCTCTCTTTCTCCGCCTTTGAAGTTTGTCCCGTGATCAGACAATAATATAGACGGTTTTCCTTTCCGCGATGTGAATCTCCGGAAGACCATAAGGAATGAGTCCGTACTCATGGTTGGAAGGAGTTCTATGTGTATCGCTCGGGTGGTCATGCATTTGAATACAATACCCCACCGCTTCTCCGTCCCTCTTCCTTTCTTTACATACAGCGGGCCGAAACAGTCCATACCGGTGGAGTGAAAGGGCTTGTCGCCGAGTCGGAGGCGACAGGGGGGTAGGTCAGCCATCCGGGGTATACTGGGCTGTGCTCGCCACTTGCGACAGTCTAGACAGGTCCGCTGGAAGCGTCGTACTGCTTCTCTTCCTTGCAGTATCCAATAGCGACGTCTGATCTCCGCGAAGACTCTCTCTGCCCCGGCGTGGTGCACGTCCTCGTCGTATATCTTTATGATGAGCTCTGTGACCTTGTGTCGGCTGTTTAAGACTATCGGGTACTTGACGTCATCCGTTAAGTCTGGGGCTCTCCTCAGACGACCACCCACTCTGATGAGATTATGGGCGTCGCTCTCAGGGGCCAAGTGGAGCAGTCTGCTGTCTGATGGGACTGGCTTTGATCCCTGCAGACAGTCTAGCTCGTCGGGGAACGAGTCTCTTTGGGCTCGCTGTAGCAGAAGGAGTTCTGCTTCTTCGTAGTTAGCTGCAGTAATGTCAGTAGTGGACGGAACCTCTGGGTGGTGCCACAGGAATGTCTTTAACTGCGCACTCTCAAGGGTGGGGCAGTCGTCTATGTTGGGATCTGTGGGGACTAGTGTGTGTGTCAACCCACAGAACATAGATTTCTTCTTCTCTGCCTCCTCTTCACTCGCCTCCCGTGGGGTGGGTGTAGGCCACTCTTCTTCCGGGAGCTTGAGGAACTCGGGACCGTCACTATAGAGATTGTGACGGGTGAGGTCATCCAGGGACATTCCCTGTGTGATGACGTCGGCTGGGTTCTGTTTTGTGTCCACGTACCTCCAGCATGCTGCTTCTGTTAAATCTTGTATCTCTGTGATTCTGACTCCCACGAAGACCTTGTATCTACACGAATCGGACTGGATCCATGTGAGTACGGTCATGGAATCTGACCACAGGATTGTTCTTTGCACCGGGATGGTGAGTTCACGTTGGATTAACGTGGCGAGTTGCGCTCCTACTAGGGCTGCGCAGAGCTCTAGACGCGGGATAGATTGTTGCTTGCGGGGGGCTATTCTTGAGCGAGCCAGGATGAAGGCAGTATGTATTTCTCCTCCCTCCTCTCGGGCCCGCAAGTAGGCCACCGAACCGTAGGCTACTTCGGAGGCGTCGCTGAAGACGTGCAGGTCCATCTGACACGTCTCCGGCCTCACTGTGGGTGGGAAGTAGCTGCGGCGTATGTTGACACCTGGGAGCGAGCTGAGTTCTGTCTCCCACTCTCTCCATGTGGAAGCAAGGTGTTCGGGTATGGGATCGTCCCAGCCCTGGTCCTTGTCCCATAGCGCTCGTACAATCATCTTTGCCCTGGTGGTGTAAGGTAGAATACATCCCAACAGGTCATATTGTCTGGCGAGTGTTCTGTATACACTCCGTCTTGTGGTCGGTAGTGGAGTCGACCTTCCCTGCTCCTTGGTCAGGGGTGTGTGTCTATAATGGAGCGAGTCTGTTTTGAAGCGCCAGACTAGTCCTAATGTCATTTCTTGGGCTTCTCCTGGGATGGTCGCCATCCAGGTCTCGCTGCTTGCTGCCTTGTCCTCTGGGGAGAGGCTGCGCAATACTTGCGGGTCGCTGCTGGCCCACTGCCGGAGATCAAAGCCGCCTTTGATCAGGGAGGCGCGGAGCTTGAGTAGGAGGGCCTCGGCTTCTTCTGGCGTCGAGACGCTTTGCAGACAGTTGTCCACGTAGAAACTATTTCCTACACTTTGTCGGACCTCTTCATCAGCTTCTGGGTCCTCTGCGACGTGTTTTTGCAGTGCGAACGCAGCACAGCATGGGCTGCATGTGGTTCCGAAAGGGAGGACTTCCCATTGATAGATGGATGGTTGCTCATCCCCGATCCTCTCTCTCCATAAGAACCGCAGCAGGGGCTTGTCCTCTTCCACTAGTCGCACCTGCAGGAACATCCCTTTGATGTCGCCGCTGATGGCCACCTTGTTCTGGCGGAAACGTAGCAACACGCCTAGTAGAGAGGGGCCGAGTGTTGGGCCGGGCAAGAGCTCTTTATTCAGATTTTGTGATCCGATCTGGTAGCTGCAGTTAAACACAATACGATCCTTGCCGTTGTGGTGGACTTTGTGGTGCGGCACGTACCATGATTCGGTCGTCTGATCGGCCTCTTTAATGTCAATTCTCTTTATGTGTCCCGCTGTGATTAGCTTGTTAATCTCAGCGCGGTACACCGTAGCTTGAGCGGGGTCTCTGGCTAGGCGCCGCTCTGTGTTTGATAGATACCGCTCCGTCGCTTCTTTTGGGGCGTGGAAGGTAGGCATACCCTCTCGCCTCAGGAGTGGAGTTGCGTATCTCATCACTCCGTTGACTTTGACTCTCTTTGTCCCCTGCTCGAGGAGGGCTATGGCATAAATGTCTTCCTTGGAACGAATGTGTTTCTTTTCGTTATTAACGGGCATTGTCTCTAGTGTCCATAGCCTCTCGACGTGCTGTAATAGGGCGGTGTCTTCTTCTGTCACTCTGGAGTGGAGGCAGCGAGTGGCTGCTGTTCGGTTGGGAGACCTGGAGAGGGGGCCTTGTAGTGTCCATCCTAGGCGGGTCTCGACTGCTGCTGGACAGCCTCTGGGCCCAGTGTGGACCCGGTCCATCGAGACGATGAGGTGTGCATGGTCGGATCCTATCAGCAGGGTCGGGGTGGCACCGTCTATGAGCGGTATAGGTAGTTGACGCAGGTGCACGTATTTATCCATCAGCTTGGCGATGGGGTAGGTGTACTGCGACAGGCCTATGTCTTGGCTGGTGAAAGCGTTAGTGATCCTATACCGTCTCTCTGGCTGCCCGCTTGCTGCGATAGTGAAGGAGACGTTCTCGCCCCTGATCGTCTTCAGGTCTCTTCTTATAGTCCGAATCGTCATCGTTTCTTCGCTCCCCCGCAGCCCCAGCTGGGCCGCAGCGGACGCGAGGAGAAGGGTCTTCTCTGACCCGTCGTCAAGGACGGCGTAGGTGTCCATGACCTTGTCCTCGTAGCTCAATGTTACGCGGACCACCTTCAAGAGCACCCGGGCGCCCCCGCTGCTGGCGGGGTCAATGTACATAACACTTGCCTTTGTGCTGCTTGAGGGTGCAGGCTTTCTTCTGTTACTGTCATGTAAAATGTCTAAGTGGGCTCCGTCACACCGACTACACCTCTTCTTTAAGCGGCACTCGGCTGCCATGTGACTGCGCGCACAGCGGTAACAGCGGCGGTTGGATTTTATCCATTGACTCACCTCGTCGGCGGTCATCTTCTTGAACGTGTCACAGTGTGACAGCCAGTGTTCCCCTTCGCAGTACGGGCATACAATCTTCCACTTCTCTTTCGTCGAGGGGGTACTGTGGTTCTTGTTGCGCGGCACTGATTCGGCTCGGTGCATGACGGTCACCAGCCTGCGGCCATCGTTTGATCTCCCAGGTCCCTCTCCGGAGCTTGGTACGCTCCGCACGAACGTATCCAGTCGTAGGCTGCTGACTTCTCTCGCCAGGAAGTCGGCCAGGTCTAGGAGGGATGGCTCGGGACCGTTGGGATCACGGTGGTCCTTTTGCCGCCTGAAGCGCTCTTGTCGGGCGGGCGGAAGCTTCTCTAATATTCTCTCAACATTAGAGTTCGCGTACAGTTCGTGCCTACCCATTTCCTTTTGTGCCCCCAGCATCCCTACCAGGGATTGTACCTTGATAGAGAGGTCATCTAATGAGCGATTGTCTGTGGCTGGGAGTAGACGGTCAATATTCCTTATCTCTTGTATTACGTAGTCCCATATGCGTCCATAACGTTGGTCGAGGGCTACTAAAGCTGCGGTGTATGGGGTACTTGAGTTGGAATATGCCAGCGCTATATTATGCGCTCTGGGCACCTTCAGGTGCTTGAGTAGGATAGCATACTTGTACGTCTCATCTGGGACATCGGACATCATGTATCAGCTGTTCCTCGGGGCTGGTCGTGCGTCAAGCTCACCCGTGAGTTGAGTCGGGGGTCTGTAACGCAGGGCCTCGGGGGTAAAGTCTGGGCTGTACTGGACCTCCTGGTCCTGTGGAGTACGATGCTGCTGTTGGGCTTGACTTTCCTCCTCTCCCTCTTCTTCTTCCTCTGCCAGGTCTTCTAGATCCTGTAATCGTCTATTTAGTCTCTCTGCGGCGTAGGCCGGTTCTTCCCTGTTGCTGGGTCTCGCATGGACCGGTCGGGGAGGGGGTTCGGAGAGGTGTATAGGCTCTTTCTGTTGGCCGGGCTCCGGGTCGCTTGATCGGGTAGGGGAGGATGCCCTAGACCCTTGTCTTGACGAGGCCCTGGAGCTCCGTGCGGAGGGAGGGGGGGTTGCCCTGGCAATCAGTTGCTCCATTATCTGCGCTTGTAATCGGTCGCGCTCGGCTTCGCGCTTGATGTGAGCGAGGTCGCGCTCTGCTTCGCGCTGGGCTTGGGCTGCGTCGCGCTGTGCATTGGCGGCTCCGCGCTGTGCATCGGCGGCGGCGCGCTGGGCTTCGGCGCGGTCTCTTTCCATATTCTCTTCCGTCTGGAGGCGTCTGGTCTCCAGGCGTATGCGGTCGTCGTCACTCCTTTGCTGCGACTGGAAGCGCTCTCGCTCGATCGCAGAGTGTTCGCGTTCACTAAGGGCTTGCGCTTGGAGTTGCGCGTGGAAGCGTTCTCTTTGGTCTGCAGATTGTTCGTGCTCACTTAGTTGTTGAGCCTGCAGGCGGTCTCTTTCCATGGTAGAGTGTTCGCGCTCACTTTGGTGTTGCGCGCGGAGGCGCTCTTGTTCCATGGAAGAATGTTCGCGCTCGCTAAGCATCTGTGCTTGGAGTCGATCGCGTTCGGTGGAGGCTGCCAGGGTGGCGATAAATGCCTGCGCCAGCATCTTGTCCGCCTCGCTGGGGGAAGACACTGATGGAGGTGATCGGCTTCTGGCAGTGCTCGTTGGAGATCCGTTCTCCTGTCGCGCTCCGAGGAGGTCCATCTCCTGGGTGCGCGTCTCTTCTGGTGGTGGGTCGGGTTCCGTCCCTGGAGGGCTTTCTTTATCCTGGAGCTCTCCGGGGACTACCTCGTTGACGTTGGCGGGGGGTAAAGTCATGTCAGGTCCCTCCTGGTCCCCCCCGTGAGCTTGGTCAGTTACGTTAGAACCCACTAGGGTCTCTACTGGCGGGGTCGCCTGGTCGGTAGGGTTTGACATACTTTTACTATCCGCTTTTTCCGCGTTTAACGTCTGTATAAAGCTAGGTAGTAGACTGGCAGCGTAGTCCTCTAGGTAACGAGGTGGCTGCCGTCTGCGCTCCGGGCGATCTAGCTTAGGAGAACCGTTTGTGGAGTGTTCATCATTGGCCATGTTAATATTAATATTATATTAATATTACGCTAATTACCATCCGGCTCGAAGGACCAATTTTAACTGAGGGGTACAATTCCCTGACTGTATTGAATAAGTATGGTATCATTAAACCACTACTGCGTTATGTACATTACTACTGGCCATACAGTACACAGGTATATGAGATGAACACACCCACAATAACACGGCTTCACAAGAAATACTGTTTAGAAGAATATTTATTAGCAGCACGAAGATTATCTTACATTACTTATCAAGATTGAGAGTTGCGCTTGTAAGGCGAAGAATGTGCATGAATAGGTCAAGAGCGTAAGTCCATGAGCATATTACACAGGAGATAATTAATACCATCTGTATCATAAGAATTATATATGGTACACTAGTAGATCAGCTGGAGATGTATATATATATATATATACATATATATATATTTTTTTTATATATAGACGTTGCCCTGACAAGGTACTGTAAGAACAGTTCCAGTAGGATTAAAATGTCTTGGTTCGTGGCTATAGAGGGTGTCCGCGTTTAGTTGATCTTTCATCTTGAAGAGTTGTTTATTAATAACCTAACCCTTACCTTAACTCTAACCTTATTGTTTAGAAACCTAACCCTAACCTTAACCTAACTGGAGATGTTATATCGCCTTTAACCTAAAATAGTGATGAAAGGAATCCTGTGCGTGATCAGTGGTGGACACAATTGGTGTCAGAAGAAAACAGAAGACAATACGAGCTTCAGGGATGTTTCTGAAAAGTCACCGGCAGCAGCAGCGACAGGAACCTATCCCATGCCCTATAATGGTGGCCTGACAGGAACCTATCCCATGCCCTATAATGGTGGCCTGACAGGAACCTATCCCATGCCCTATAATAGTGGCCTGACAGGAACCTATCCCATGCCCTATAATGGTGGCCTGACAGGAACCTATCCCATGCCCTATAATAGTGGCCTGACAGGAACCTATCCCATGCCCTATAATGGTGGCCTGACAGGAACCTATCCCATGCCCTATAATGGTGGCCTGACAGGAACCTATCCCATGCCCTATAATGGTGGCCTGACAGGAACCTATCCCATGCCCTATAATGGTGGCCTGACAGGAACCTATCCCATGCCCTATAATAGTGGCCTGACAGGAACCTATCCCATGCCCTATAATGGTGGCCTGACAGGAACCTATCCCATGCCCTATAATGGTGGCCTGACAGGAACCTATCCCATGCCCTATAATGGTGGCCTGACAGGAACCTATCCCATGCCCTATAATGGTGGCCTGACAGGAACCTATCCCATGCCCTATAATGGTGGCCTGACAGTCTTAATTGGTTTAGCCCTGGTCCCCACATGTGGTCATACTACCAAACATTTAATGTAGGCCTTTGGAATTGTTTATTCTGTATGTAGGCACTGGTAAAAACCCAGGCACAGGAGACTACGGCATTCTGTTAATAAATAATATGTTATGTTTATGTAAATTGTTAACAAATACCCTGTTGGTCTCTGTGCTCACACTTAGTTATGTGTAGAGTCCCTGGCTGCCCAACCAGAACTGGGAGAGGCCAAAGCCTTTTCTGGAGGGGAGATTTGGAAGGAACCAAGTGTGTTTGTGTGTGTGTGTGGGGGGGGGGGGGGGGGGGGTTCTTCATAACAGAAGGGAATAGACATATACAGTTCCCTAAACACTGTTTAGTGTTTTTATAATGATAGGTCAGTACGTAGTGATTCAGATTCAGATTCAGATTCCTTTAATGAGCCATATGTGTAAACAATTACAGTATATGCATTTTTACATAGATCTTTTTTCCACATAACAAACAGCAACAACAGACACAGGACAAAAGACAGTGGAGTGAAGGATTAATAATTTGAATAAATATATATATATATATATATATATATATATATATATATATATATATATATATATATATATATATATATATATATATATATATATATATATATATATATATATATATATATATATATATATATATATATATAAAGTGTATGCAGTGTCAAGTAAAGTCCAGAGTTCAGTCCCAGTGCAGTATTTTGTTATTGTTAGTGCTGTATATCCATGTGGTACAGAGGGTTTTCATTTGTAAAATAATGTCTGTATTGTTTAATTGATTGTTTGTAATTTTGGTTTGTCTCTCTCTGTAGGAGGAGCTTCCAGGATAACGCCTGGGTATAGAAGCTCCTCTCAGGAGGAAAGAGTGGAAGAAGGAGAAGGAGAGACACAGTTGTGCTAAAGCCTCGTTGTTGGCAGGGACGCAGGAACTCATTCTGACTTGGGTGTGCGGTCGAGTCAGAGATAAATAATAATAATACCGTCATATTAAATGCATGCGCGAAGCAGAAGACGATTTATTGCAAGCGGCAACAACAAGCATACATCACCAGCCTACCCCACCTGTTGCGCCCCCGTACCAGAACGCTACGACGGACGGGGACGTCTCTAAATGTCGTGCCTTTATTTTTCAATGTTCACTATTCGGACAACAGCCGCACACTTCCAAAGTGATTATACATCTAAAATCGCTTACCTGCTCAAGGGTCCTGCGTTAGAATGGGCGACAGGCAGCTCTCCACTTCAGTCAGTCCTTTATCCATTTTGTCCAGTCTTCTGCCTTGAAGGTGAATTTCTCTGGCGGGGGAACTTTAAACTGACTCATACTTTCGCTTTCACGCCGTTAGCGCTAGCTACCCTGCTGTCTCTAAACTCAAACTCAAACTAGTACTAACGTTACTGTAGCAGCCTACTCTAAAGTCTATACCAACGGATTTCCAGTTCCGCGTTGACGCTTCCAGGCCACGTCTATTCGAATCCCAACCGGTTCATGCGTCGGCTACACGCTGTTAATAACACTGCATTATCGAGACAGCGCCCCTATGAAGATCTGGCAATGAAGTAGGGTAAATCTGCAGTGCCGCTTCGCTCTTTGACATTGAGTAGCCTCGGTTACAATGGAATAAATGCCAAAACAACCTTGCAGTTGCAGTTACACTCCCATCCAGCAGGGGGTGCTGCAGCCCCTGCCGCATCCCCCCTTCCCGCGTCCTTGGTTGTTGGGCGATATTTTGTTGTTGGTAGGAGAAGTGTAATCGTTTTGTATTCTTGTTCTTATTTAATTATGTTAAATAAGTTGTTTGCCTGTTTTTTCCCACTGGGGAACGAAAGAAACGAGAAAACAAAAACCAACCACCGGGTGATGATGATGACGACCGCTCTCAGAATATCTTCTTCCACCGCTTGGCTACTCCTCACAACTGGTGTCCAAGTTATTTACTGCAACGTGTTGTTTCAACAACAGGAGGCTGCCCTCCAGCCACGACCTCTGTCTTGCTTAATGTGGTTGAAAATGTCATAATGGGTCCAACATTGCAAACATTTGTCTTTCTTCTTGGCAGGTCTGTTTCATTCACTGACATCATCCCTAACACACACACACACACGCACACACAACCACACATTTTACACTTGCATGCACACACACACACATACACACACACACACATTAGACTTACATGCACATAGACACACTCACACACACACTCTTACACGTACACATGCACACACATTTGATCTGTTATTCCCTCTCATCTCTTCAGTCAGATTCTCCTACATACAGTACTGTCTCACAGAGACAACTCTGATCTAGACATGAACAGAGAGCAGCCTCAACAACGTGCTCAGACGAGTTGAGGGAGAGATGCCCCCCATCCTCCCAGGAAGAGTAGTCTCACTTTGGTGTAGACTAATGGGGATCCACAATAAAAACAATCTGATGAAGATCCTGCCCTGTTTTAATTGGAGATGCCAATAAACACATTGGAAGAGGGTGCTTTCTGTAAGGCAGGACCAAGTGGATGAGAACAGGGTGGAAAGGAATCCCAACCTGAGCATGACAGGAGGAGAGCAAAATGGTCACTGTGTAAATAATGGTCAATGACTGGACAGAGCTGGATTCTCCGTCTGATCATTAACAAGCTCACTGCCTGTCAATCAAGAGGCGGGCTGTTGCAACTCCACCAAAAAAAAAAAGGAATGCTAACAATGCAGACAACGGGTGACATTCAACATTGCAAAAGGTTTGAAAGTTATTTTCCCAGGCCGACTTGCGGCCAGCGGTTATGCAAGCTGTTTTTCCAAGCATCCAGATTAATCTATCATATGATGGACCGGCTGCATTGTGGAAGTGCTTACCGAGGCACTGTGAGATTAGTCAGACGGTCCGGGAAGGCATCCTTAATGAGGTGAGAGATATGTGAGGCTTGTTGACTAGGGAATGACAACAACAACAACAACAACAACAACAGTGTGATTGTAAACGAATCGAGACGTGCACTGGGGAAATGTCAAGCCGGATATCTTTAAGCCTTTCACTGACAGCTGGTTAACCCTTTCACTGTGACAATACAGAAGGTTAGCCCTTTACTATCACACAACCGACGGCGATGCTCCATCATTAGCATCATTAGCTCCGCAGGCTGCTAAACGAACAATGAATGAACACTACACAACAACAACCACCAAACGCACATAGCACACACATCCACACGCACACACTCACTTTAAACAAACACACTGTAGCACCCACTCCCCACACTTTATAGCACACACCCACTTTAAACAAACACACTGTAGCACCCACTCCCCACACTTTATATTTATGGATGAAGGATTGCACTACAACTCGTACACCTTACTGTAAATTGTACCTAAAATTGTACCTCATCCCATTTCTGCTTTGCACTAGATAGTACTGTACATTAGTACACTGCATAGTATTGTGTATTGTATATTATATGGTAACTCAGAACATTGTACATATGTCTATACCGAACACTGTGACCTCATTTTCTTCTTCTAAATTCATGCTATATTATGTTATTATGTTATTTGATACTATCTTGTCTAGCACAGTCTCTGGAGCGTAACAGTAAGAAGCATTTTGTATGAAAGTATTCTGTACTTCTGTATGACAACTATTAAAGAACTTGAACTCAAAGTCAATAGGGCCACACTCCAGTATGTATAAGCCCTGGCTAATGAAAAATCAATGGGGCCACGCCCCAGTCTGTACAAGCCCTGAAACAATTGGCTTCCTATTGTTATTCTGGGTGAGGTAGAATATAACGCATCATATCTTCAGAAACTTCCGAATTTGCTGTTTCATTCTGTATATGACATGTCACTGGCGCATTATGCTGTAAGATTTTAGGGTATAAAAGTTTGAGAATCAATTTGAGAATCACTGGTTTAGCCGGTGTGTGTGTGTGTGTGTGTGTGTGTGTGTGTGTGTGTGTGTGTGTGTGTGTGTGTGTTTGAGAGAGAGAGAGAGAGTTTCTTGAGAGCAGTTTTTAAGTCAGAAAGAGCCAATTTGCATCAGAGAGTCATGTTTCAGTTTATGTCCAAGGCCCACTTTACGTTCTCCTGTAAATCCTGTAAAGGTTAACCCTTTCACTACCCCACTAGCAAAGGGTTGACCCTTTCGCAACCACACTACAGAAGGTCAACCTTTCACGACCACACTACAGACGGTCGACCGTCTGTAGTGTGGTCGTGAAAGGGTTAACCTTCTGTAGTGTGGTATAGTGAAAGGGTTAAGTTCAGTAAGTATCGGAGTCACGGTGCTGAACTGACCCGCAGGCGCAAAAAAAACAATAATAACAACAGAGACCTCACACGCAGCTCTCTGTCGTACGGTACACACGGTCTACACATGGAGGCTATTACCCGCCGTAGTGTGATAGTAAAGGGTTAACCTTCTGTAGTGTGGCAGTGAAAGGGTTAACCTGATGTCGTGTGGCAGTGAAAGAATGAACCTTCTGTGTATTGTCACAGTGAAAGGGTTAACCGTTTGGCAGTGCGGCAGTGAAAGGGTTAAGTCAACACTGACACATTCATTTACACGTCGATGTGCAGCGGAAGCCGGCGACAGCAGATGACAAGGAGGATGAGGAGGAGAAATTAGAGCCACGTTTTTTAATGATGACTTTTTGTAGAGCAATGGCTGCTACCTCTGTATGCGGAGGGGTACGTGTGGAGTGCAGAGTCAGAGGGAGGGGTACGTGTGGAGTGCAGAGTCAGGGGGAGGGGTACGTGTGGAGTGCAGAGTCAGAGGGAGGGGTACGTGTGGAGTGCAGAGTCAGAGGGGTACGTGTGGAGTGCAGAGTCAGAGGGAGGGGTACGTGTGGAGTGCAGAGTCAGGGGGAGGGGTACGTGTGGAGTGCAGAGTCGGAGGGAGGGGTACGTGTGGAGTGCAGAGTCAGGGGGAGGGGTACGTGTGGAGTGCAGAGTCAGGGGGAGGGGTACGTGTGGAGTGCAGAGTCGGAGGGAGGGGTACGTGTGGAGTGCAGAGTCAGAGGGAGGGGTACGTGTGGAGTGCAGAGTCAGAGGGAGGGGTACGTGTGGAGTGCAGAGTCAGAGGGAGGGGTACGTGTGGAGTGCAGAGTCAGACGGAGGGGTACGTGTGGAGTGTAGAGTCGGAGGGAGGGGTACGTGTGGAGTGCAGAGTTAGAGGGAGGGGTACGTGTGGAGTGCAGAGTCAGAGGGAGGGGTACGTGTGGAGTGCAGAGTCGGAGGGGTGCGTGTGGAGTGCAGAGTCAGAGGGAGGGGTACGTGTGGAGTGCAGAGTCAGAGGGGTACGTGTGGAGTGCAGAGTCAGAGGGGTACGTGTGGAGTGCAGAGTCGGAGGGGTACGTGTGGAGTGAAGAGTCGGAGGGAGGGGTACGTGTGGAGTGCAGAGTCAGGGGGAGGGGTACGTGTGGAGTGCAGAGTCAGAGGGAGGGGTACGTGTGGAGTGCAGAGTCAGAGGGAGGGGTACGTGTGGAGTGCAGAGTCAGAGGGAGGGGTACGTGTGGAGTGCAGAGTCAGAGGGGTACGTGTGGAGTGCAGAGTCAGGGGGAGGGGTACGTGTGGAGTGCAGAGTCGGAGGGGTACGTGTGGAGTGCAGAGTCAGAGGGGTACGTGTGGAGTGCAGAGTCGGAGGGAGGGGTACGTGTGGAGTGCAGAGTCAGAGGGAGGGGTACGTGTGGAGTGCAGAGTCAGAGGGAGGGGTACGTGTGGAGTGCAGAGTCAGAGCGGTACGTGTGGAGTGTGGAGTCAGAGGGAGGGGTACGTGTGGAGTGCAGAGTCAGGGGGAGGGGTACGTGTGGAGTGCAGAGTCAGAGGGAGGGGTACGTGTGGAGTGCAGAGTCAGAGGGAGGGGTACGTGTGGAGTGCAGAGTCAGAGGGAGGGGTACGTGTGGAGTGCAGAGTCAGAGGGAGGGGTGCGTGTGGAGTGCAGAGTCAGAGGGAGGGGTACGTGTGGAGTGCAGAGTCGGAGGGAGGGGTACGTGTGGAGTGCAGAGTCAGGGGGAGGGGCACGTGTGGAGTGCAGAGTCAGAGGGAGGGGTACGTGTGGAGTGCAGAGTCAGAGGGAGGGGTACGTGTGGAGTGCAGAGTCAGAGGGGTACGAGTGGAGTGCAGAGTCAGAGGGAGGGGTACGTGTGGAGTGCAGAGTCAGAGGGAGGGGTACGTGTGGAGTGCAGAGTCAGGGGGGTACGTGTGGAGTGCAGAGTCAGAGGGGTACGAGTGGAGTGCAGAGTCGGAGGGAGGGGTACGTGTGGAGTGCAGAGTCAGAGGGAGGGGTACGTGTGGAGTGCAGAGTCAGAGGGGTACGTGTGGAGTGCAGAGTCGGAGGGAGGGGTACGTGTGGAGTGCAGAGTCAGAGGGAGGGGTAGGTGTGGAGTGCAGAGTCAGAGGGAGGGGTACGTGTGGAGTGCAGAGTCAGAGGGAGGGGTACGTGTGGAGTGCAGAGTCAGAGGGAGGGGTACGTGTGGAGTGCAGAGTCAGAGGGAGGGGTACGTGTGGAGTGCAGAGTCAGAGGGAGGGGTAGGTGTGGAGTGCAGAGTCAGAGGGGTACGTGTGGAGTGCAGAGTCAGAGGGAGGGGTACGTGTGGAGTGCAGAGTCAGAGGGAGGGGTACGTGTGGAGTGCAGAGTCAGAGGGAGGGGTACGTGTGGAGTGCAGAGTCAGAGGGAGGGGTACGTGTGGAGTGCAGAGTCAGGGGGAGGGGTACGTGTGGAGTGCAGAGTCGGAGGGAGGGGTACATGTGGAGTGCAGAGTCGGAGGGAGGGGTACGTGTGGAGTGCAGAGTCAGAGGGGTACGTGTGGAGTGTGGAGTCAGAGGGAGGGGTACGTGTGGAGTGCAGAGTCAGAGGGGTACGTGTGGAGTGCAGAGTCAGAGGGAGGGGTACGTGTGGAGTGCAGAGTCAGGGGGAGGGGTACGTGTGGAGTGCAGAGTTAGAGGGAGGGGTACGTGTGGAGTGCAGAGTCAGGGGGAGGGGTACGTGTGGAGTGCAGAGTCAGAGGGAGGGGTACGTGTGGAGTGCAGAGTCAGGGGGAGGGGTACGTGTGGAGTGCAGAGTCAGAGGGAGGGGTACGTGTGGAGTGCAGAGTCAGGGGGAGGGGTACGTGTGGAGTGCAGAGTCAGGGGGAGGGGTACGTGTGGAGTGCAGAGTCAGAGGAGTACGTGTGGAGTGCAGAGTCAGGGGGAGGGGTACGTGTGGAGTGCAGAGTCAGGGGGAGGAGTACGTGTGGAGTGCAGAGTCAGAGGGAGGGGTGCGTGTGGAGTGCAGAGTCAGGGGGGTACGTGTGGAGTGCAGAGTCAGAGGGAGGGGTACATGTGGAGTGCAGAGTCAGAGGGAGGGGTACGTGTGGAGTGCAGAGTCAGAGGGGTATGTGTGGAGTGCAGAGTCGGAGGGGTACGTGTGGAGTGCAGAGTCGGAGGGAGGGGTACGTGTGGAGTGCAGAGTCAGGGGGAGGGGTACGTGTGGAGTGCAGAGTCAGAGGGAGGGGTACGTGTGGAGTGCAGAGTCAGAGGGAGGGGTACGTGTGGAGTGCAGAGTCAGAGGGAGGGGTACGTGTGGAGTGCAGAGTCGGAGGGGTACGTGTGGAGTGCAGAGTCGGAGGGAGGGGTACGTGTGGAGTGTGGAGTCAGAGGGAGGGGTACGTGTGGAGTGCAGAGTCAGAGGGGTACGAGTGGAGTGCAGAGTCAGAGGGAGGGGTACGTGTGGAGTGCAGAGTCAGAGGGAGGGGTACGTGTGGAGTGCAGAGTCGGAGGGAGGGGTACGTGTGGAGTGCAGAGTCGGAGGGAGGGGTACGTGTGGAGTGCAGAGTCAGAGGGAGGGGTACGTGTGGAGTGCAGAGTCAGAGGGGTACGTGTGGAGTGCAGAGTCGGAGGGAGGGGTACGTGTGGAGTGCAGAGTCAGAGGGAGGGGTAGGTGTGGAGTGCAGAGTCAGAGGGAGGGGTACGTGTGGAGTGCAGAGTCAGAGGGAGGGGTACGTGTGGAGTGCAGAGTCAGAGGGGTACGTGTGGAGTGCAGAGTCAGAGGGAGGGGTACGTGTGGAGTGCAGAGTCAGGGGGAGGGGTACGTGTGGAGTGCAGAGTCAGAGGGAGGGGTACGTGTGGAGTGCAGAGTCAGGGGGAGGGGTACGTATGGAGTGCAGAGTCAGAGGGAGGGGTACGTGTGGAGTGCAGAGTCGGAGGGAGGGGTACGTGTGGAGTGCAGAGTCAGAGGGGTACGTGTGGAGTGCAGAGTCAGAGGGAGGGGTACGTGTGGAGTGCAGAGTCAGAGGGGTACGTGTGGAGTGCAGAGTCAGAGGGAGGGGTACGTGTGGAGTGCAGAGTCAGGGGGAGGGGTACGTGTGGAGTGCAGAGTCAGAGGGAGGGGTACGTGTGGAGTGCAGAGTCAGGGGGAGGGGTACGTGTGGAGTGCAGAGTCAGAGGGAGGGGTACGTGTGGAGTGCAGAGTCAGGGGGAGGGGTACGTGTGGAGTGCAGAGTCAGAGGGAGGGGTACGTGTGGAGTGCAGAGTCAGGGGGAGGGGTACGTGTGGAGTGCAGAGTCAGGGGGAGGGGTACGTGTGGAGTGTAGAGTCGGAGGGAGGGGTACGTGTGGAGTGCAGAGTCAGAGGGAGGGGTACGTGTGGAGTGCAGAGTCAGAGGGAGGGGTACGTGTGGAGTGCAGAGTCAGAGGGAGGGGTACGTGTGGAGTGCAGAGTCAGAGGGAGGGGTACGTGTGGAGTGCAGAGTCAGAGGGAGGGGTACGTGTGGAGTGCAGAGTCAGAGGAGTACGTGTGGAGTGCAGAGTCAGGGGGAGGGGTACGTGTGGAGTGCAGAGTCAGAGGGAGGGGTACGTGTGGAGTGCAGAGTCAGAGGAGTACGTGTGGAGTGCAGAGTCAGGGGGAGGGGTACGTGTGGAGTGCAGAGTCAGAGGGAGGGGTACGTGTGGAGTGCAGAGTCAGGGGGGTACGTGTGGAGTGCAGAGTCGGAGGGAGGGGTACGTGTGGAGTGCAGAGTCAGAGGGGTACGTGTGGAGTGTGGAGTCAGAGGGAGGGGTACGTGTGGAGTGCAGAGTCAGAGGGAGGGGTACGTGTGGAGTGCAGAGTCAGGGGGAGGGGTACGTGTGGAGTGCAGAGTCAGAGGGAGGGGTGCGTGTGGAGTGCAGAGTCAGGGGGGTACGTGTGGAGTGCAGAGTCAGAGGGAGGGGTACATGTGGAGTGCAGAGTCAGAGGGAGGGGTACGTGTGGAGTGCAGAGTCAGAGGGGTACGTGTGGAGTGCAGAGTCGGAGGGGTACGTGTGGAGTGCAGAGTCGGAGGGAGGGGTACGTGTGGAGTGCAGAGTCAGGGGGAGGGGTACGTGTGGAGTGCAGAGTCGGAGGGAGGGGTACGTGTGGAGTGCAGAGTCAGAGGGGTACGTGTGGAGTGTGGAGTCAGAGGGAGGGGTACGTGTGGAGTGCAGAGTCAGAGGGAGGGGTACGTGTGGAGTGCAGAGTCAGGGGGAGGGGTACGTGTGGAGTGCAGAGTCAGAGGGAGGGGTACGTGTGGAGTGCAGAGTCAGAGGGAGGGGTGCGTGTGGAGTGCAGAGTCAGAGGGAGGGGTACGTGTGGAGTGCAGAGTCAGAGGGAGGGGTACATGTGGAGTGCAGAGTCAGAGGGGTACGAGTGGAGTGCAGAGTCAGAGGGAGGGGTACGTGTGGAGTGCAGAGTCAGAGGGAGGGGTACGTGTGGAGTGCAGAGTCGGAGGGAGGGGTACGTGTGGAGTGCAGAGTCAGAGGGAGGGGTACGTGTGGAGTGCAGAGTCAGAGGGGTACGTGTGGAGTGCAGAGTCAGAGGGAGGGGTACGTGTGGAGTGCAGAGTCAGAGGGAGGGGTAGGTGTGGAGTGCAGAGTCAGAGGGAGGGGTACGTGTGGAGTGCAGAGTCAGAGGGAGGGGTACGTGTGGAGTGCAGAGTCAGAGGGAGGGGTACGTGTGGAGTGCAGAGTCAGGGGGAGGGGTACGTGTGGAGTGCAGAGTCAGAGGGAGGGGTACGTGTGGAGTGCAGAGTCGGAGGGAGGGGTACGTGTGGAGTGCAGAGTCAGAGGGAGGGGTACGTGTGGAGTGCAGAGTCAGAGGGAGGGGTACGTGTGGAGTGCAGAGTCAGAGGGAGGGGTACGTGTGGAGTGCAGAGTCAGAGGGAGGGGTACGTGTGGAGTGCAGAGTCAGAGGGGTACGAGTGGAGTGCAGAGTCAGAGGGAGGGGTACGTGTGGAGTGCAGAGTCAGGGGGAGGGGTACGTGTGGAGTGCAGAGTCAGGGGGAGGGGTACGTGTGGAGTGCAGAGTCAGAGGGGTACGTGTGGAGTGCAGAGTCAGAGGGGTACGTGTGGAGTGCAGAGTCAGAGGGGTACGTGTGGAGTGCAGAGTCGGAGGGAGGGGTACGTGTGGAGTGCAGAGTCAGAGGGGTACGTGTGGAGTGTGGAGTCAGAGGGAGGGGTACGTGTGGAGTGCAGAGTCAGAGGGAGGGGTACGTGTGGAGTGCAGAGTCAGGGGGAGGGGTACGTGTGGAGTGCAGAGTCAGAGAGGTACGTGTGGAGTGCAGAGTCAGAGGGAGGGGTACGTGTGGAGTGCAGAGTCAGAGGGAGGGGTACGTGTGGAGTGCAGAGTCAGAGGGAGGGGTACGTGTGGAGTGCAGAGTTAGAGGGAGGGGTGCGTGTGGAGTGCAGAGTCAGAGGGAGGGGTACGTGTGGAGTGCAGAGTCGGAGGGAGGGGTACGTGTGGAGTGCAGAGTCAGAGGGAGGGGTACGTGTGGAGTGCAGAGTCAGAGGGAGGGGTACGTGTGGAGTGCAGAGTCGGAGGGAGGGGTACGTGTGGAGTGCAGAGTCAGAGGGAGGGGTACGTGTGGAGTGCAGAGTCAGAGGGAGGGGTACGTGTGGAGTGCAGAGTCAGAGGGAGGGGTACGTGTGGAGTGTGGAGTCAGAGGGAGGGGTAGGTGTGGAGTGCAGAGTCAGGGGGAGGGGTACGTGTGGAGTGCAGAGTCGGAGGGAGGGGTACGTGTGGAGTGCAGAGTCAGAGGGAGGGGTACGTGTGGAGTGCAGAGTCAGAGGGAGGGGTACGTGTGGAGTGCAGAGTCAGGGGGAGGGGTACGTGTGGAGTGCAGAGTCAGAGGGAGGGGTACGTGTGGAGTGCAGAGTCAGGGGGAGGGGTACGTGTGGAGTGCAGAGTCGGAGGGAGGGGTACGTGTGGAGTGCAGAGTCAGAGGGAGGGGTACGTGTGGAGTGCAGAGTCAGAGGGGTACGTGTGGAGTGCAGAGTCGGAGGGAGGGGTACGTGTGGAGTGCAGAGTCAGGGGGAGGGGTACGTGTGGAGTGCAGAGTCAGAGGGAGGGGTACGTGTGGAGTGCAGAGTCAGAGGGAGGGGTACGTGTGGAGTGCAGAGTCGGAGGGAGGGGTACGTGTGGAGTGCAGAGTCAGAGGGAGGGGTACGTGTGGAGTGCAGAGTCAGAGGGAGGGGTACGTGTGGAGTGCAGAGTCAGAGGGAGGGGTACGTGTGGAGTGCAGAGTCAGGGGGAGGGGTACGTGTGGAGTGCAGAGTCAGAGGGAGGGGTACGTGTGGAGTGCAGAGTCAGGGGGAGGGGTACGTGTGGAGTGCAGAGTCAGAGGGAGGGGTACGTGTGGAGTGCAGAGTCAGAGGGGTACGTGTGGAGTGCAGAGTCAGAGGGAGGGGTACGTGTGGAGTGCAGAGTCGGAGGGAGGGGTACGTGTGGAGTGCAGAGTCAGAGGGGTACGTGTGGAGTGCAGAGTCAGAGGGAGGGGTACGTGTGGAGTGCAGAGTCAGAGGGGTACGTGTGGAGTGCAGAGTCAGAGGGAGGGGTACGTGTGGAGTGCAGAGTCAGGGGGAGGGGTACGTGTGGAGTGCAGAGTCAGAGGGAGGGGTACGTGTGGAGTGCAGACTCAGGGGGAGGGGTACGTGTGGAGTGCAGAGTCAGGGGGAGGGGTACGTGTGGAGTGCAGAGTCAGAGGAGTACGTGTGGAGTGCAGAGTCAGGGGGAGGGGTACGTGTGGAGTGCAGAGTCAGGGGGAGGGGTACGTGTGGAGTGCAGAGTCGGAGGGAGGGGTACGTGTGGAGTGCAGAGTCAGGGGGGTACGTGTGGAGTGCAGAGTCAGAGGGAGGGGTACATGTGGAGTGCAGAGTCAGAGGGAGGGGTACGTGTGGAGTGCAGAGTCAGGGGGAGGGAGCGGTGGGGGTCGTGACGTGAATGGCTTCACAGAAACAGATATCATTCAGTTTGTATTCACAAAGTGGCTCCACAACTGAATAATTCAGACCTGTATCTGATTTAGGACCACACATCAGAATTTAAAAGATCATTCCATTGATTTGTGCTGTTTACACAAAAAAAAAGAAAAAAAAAAGATCTGAGTCACATTATGAGTCACTATGTGGGCCACTTTCTCCAGCAGTCTGAGTCACTTGTTTCCTCTCTCTAGGAAGCAGACATGACCGGTGTGAACGAGTTAGAGAGAGAGAGAGAGAGAGAGAGAGAGAGAGAGAGAGAGAGAGAGAGAGAGAGAGAGAGAGAGAGAGAGAGAGAGAGAGAGAGAGAGAGAAGAGAGAGATAAGAGAGGGCACAGAGAGAGTGAAAGAAAGATAGAGGGATGCAAAAGGGAGGGAGAGAGAAAGAGACAGATAGGGGGAAGATGAGAGAGATAGAGAGAGATAGAGAAAGATGTTCATTTATTAGTTAATGACAAGCGGCCAATATAGCTTCTCAAACTATCGTTATTTATTTAAATTGTTCCCGTTAATAATAATGAACATAAGTAGCATGGTAATAATACGTAGGTTATTGATCAATGAATGTATTGTAAATGTGTACAAATGATACACCAGTAGAACTTCTGCACTACTTCTACTGTAGAAGTCATGCTATTTCCTCATTGTCCTGCCTGCCGTCGCCTAAAAAAATAGGATTGAGGCGATATTTAGTGAGGCGACAGAAATAGCTTGCCGACCGTCGCTTCAAAATCTCCTGCCGTGTGTGTTCTCTCATTCATAACAATGGAGGCGATACAATTCTGTCGGTCGGCTCGCTAAAAAAATCGGTCGCCTGGCTAAAATCGCTTGCCGTGTGGGGACCCCTTAAGTCTCGCAGGGTTCGCTGCTTTCTCATTTCCTTTTGTGTTGGCTATCCTTCTGGTCAGGCTTGTTATATTGAAGTGTAGTGCTGCTGAGCATTTAGCCTTTCTTTGTAGCCATTCTTGTTTTGAGCTACTGGCTTTATTTTACACTTTGTTTTATAGAGGCCGAGCCTTTTATGGTTGTGTTTCTTTTGGAACTGTCTTTTGCCCACTACGGCACATAAACTCCCTTAGTGGAGGTTTATTGTTTTATGTTTTCAATATAAACTCTGTTTTTAGGAGTTGCCTTTGTGGCATATTTCTTTTTCTACAATACCTCTTTATTGAGTGTTTTTTTTCTTCCTTTTTTTTGGACTTGATTTAT
This sequence comes from Notolepis coatsorum, assembly GCF_963971535.1. Lineage (NCBI taxonomy): Eukaryota > Metazoa > Chordata > Actinopteri > Aulopiformes > Paralepididae > Notolepis > Notolepis coatsorum. The sequence continues at coordinate 76,466,224 of NC_140169.1, read as the reverse complement.
TTTCTTAAATACTCACTTTGAGGCTTCCACCTGTAAAGGTTGTTTTTTGTTGTTTATTTTCCCCCTTCTCCTAAACTCAATCAGCGCCGGACCCGATGATAGTCGGGTTAACTCGCCAAAAGCGTTCAGCGCCAGACCTGAGTATAGTCTGGTTTTCATCGTTATTTATTTTATTCGATATTTCATTAATTACAGGCACACGGACATCTGGGTTAACATGGGGAATCATCCTGAGAATGCCGAAGTGCAATACCGGCCGCATCCACCCAGGTGGCAGTATCGAGCACTCTTTGAAACATTATATCTTGGCCTGTGTGTCGATCAAAAGTCTCCGGTCGGATTTTTATTGGTCGGGCAAGGGGGGGCGGTTATAACGGTCGGATTGAGAAGCGTCAAGTGCTCCCGGTGCATGATGTGTGGCGGATTATGTTGGCGACACGATCGACACCAATACTGGGACTCGCGATCAGATAATTGGAATATTCTTTTTGGGGTACATCCTAGTGAAGGTAAGGCCTGCCCTATATGGTATCAATCCTGCTGTGATCCAACCATGATTTCACTTCGATCACAATATATCTGTGTAACGTTACTCCACAACATGTGCCGTTGGTGACAATCAAAGCATCAAAAAACTACCCTTTCATGCATTCATTATGAAACATAATACCGATAATATAGATGTGATTTCGAAATAGTAGCGTGTACAGGCGAGAAACGGCAACGTTTTTAGTGAATTGCACGAATTGCTGCATAGCGTCGTTTTCTGGGATTAGACAGGATCACTCGGTATAAAACGGGAATGTATGGATGAAAAAATTATTTCTTTAACACATATTGAACGATAGATAGTCGATGTCAAATGGGCCATAGTATTGTATCCATAGCTATAATATAGAATATAGTTATAGCCCTGCAAACACCGCCACGTATTCCTATATTTTAGAGCATCAGCCTTTTAACAACACATCACGCATATCGCTGTGGCGTCCATTGAGTTAATGTCTGCGTAAGCAGTTTAGTGGTTATTCGTTACACGGATAACTTAACCCTCATGTTGTGTTGTTAGCGGGTCAATGTTGTGAGGATTGGTCCGATTCCGCACGCTTCAAGGTACCAATTACCTTCGCGCACCTGAAGTGAGTTCTAATCAGCTCGGTGGAGCCCTTATATACTCTGGTGTTCCTAACGTTCTGTGTCGGGTCGTTTTGGATTACCACTGGCTGCTGCTTGTTTCCTCCCGTGTAGTACCTCGTCTGTTTTTCTCCAGGACGTCTATGGAAGTCGCCGCTGTTGCTTTTCTCTGCCATCCGTTGGATCTGTGCCTCGTTGCCCGCTTTGCGCAATTGCGCCTGGGTGAGTTTTGGAACGTACTTTTTTGGATACTCTGTTTTTCCTCGCATCTTCCTGACTCGGGACCTTTCTGTTTTTTGTGTGTTTGGGTAACACTGAAGATGTGCCGTTTTTGTTTGTACTGGACCCAGCTAAACTTGTGTGTTTGGTAAACACTGAAGATTTGTCACTTGTGTTTATACTGGACTCAGCTAAGGAGGACTGGACTGCCTTGTATTCCGTTCGCTTGTTTGTTGACAATTCTCTCTCTCTCTGTTCCTCCCCGAGTGGATCTTCAAGTAGCTGCAGAGCCGCATAGTCAGAGGCGCAACGCCACAGTGCCGTCTCTGCTCTGAGACGAGCTGCAGAGCCGCAGACAACTCTGCCAAGAACATTCCCCACTTGTGCTTTTAGTTGTTTTTGCTATTCTCTGTTATTGGAAATAAATACGCCCTGGTTTTTGGCTAACTCTGAACTACCTGTCTGTGCCGTGCTGTTGGGGTTGGTAACAAAACATAACATTACGACCCGACCATGTCGACCCCAGCCGACACAGACAGAGTTAGGGCAGCGTTGGCGGTCCAGATCGAGTTGACCAACGACCACACCCAACAGTTAGGTGCGGCTGCGGCTGCTGTGCAGGACCTCCGGGCCCAGGTCCAGCCTATTCAGGAGTCTCTTAACACTCTGGCCACCCAGCAGACAACCCAGGGTAATCAGCAGGCTGATATTCTGCACCAGCTACAGGCTCTCAGTGCAGCATTTAACACCCTGCTTTTAACCCCACCTGTCCCAGGAGTCCCAGCCAGATCACCACCCGCCGCCGCGACAGACCCCGCACCTCCCGACCTCGCACCTCGGGAGCCCCGTCTCTCCGAACCATCGACGGTAACTTCGAGGATTGTGCCACATTCATCATGCAATGTGAGTTGGTTTTCCTTCATCAACCCAGCCGATTTACGTCAGAGGGAGCCCGAGTAGCTTACATGACTAACCTGCTCACAGGCCGAGCAGCACAGTGGGTTACTGCTTCCTGGTCTATGAGGGCTGATTTTTGTTTCTCCTACCCAGACTTCGTGGCAGAGCTCCGAAGGGTTTTCCACCACCCAGCTCGTGGCCAGGACCCAGGAGCTCGGTTGGGCACCTTCCGGCAGGGCAGTGGCAGTGTCACCGACTACGCGCTGGAGTTCAGACTGGCCGCAACCGAGAGCGGTTGGAACGATCGGGCGCTTCATCTCACCTTCCTGAGGGGGCTCAACGACGCTGTAAGGGACCAGCTCGCGACCCGAGAGGAGCCCGATTCTCTCGAGGGCCTAATCAGCCTCGCTATTCGCATCGACGGATGCCTCCGGGAGAGAAGGCGTGAGAGAGCCCGACTGGGACCCCCAGACGTTCCCCAGACCCCCCGTACTCGTGACAGTACTGCTGTCCGTCCTGCCCCCTCCGCGACTGGTGGTCTTTTCCCCTCCCGGTCTGTGCCCGAGGAGGAACCCATGCAGCTGGGACGCACACACCTTAGCCAGGCTGAACGGGAGTCCAGGCTCAGGTCCGACCTTTGTCTCTACTGCGGCCGGGATGGACACCGTATCTCCAATTGCCCTACCCGGCCAAAAGATCAGGCTTGCCAGGACCCCGGGAGATCCTGGTGAGCTGTTTTTCCTGTTCCCACACCCGTGCACCACCTAACCATCTGACGAGCGTCACCCTAGCCTGGGCGGACCAACGGGCGACGGTGGAGGCACTCATTGACTCGGGTGCTGATGAGAGTTTCCTGGACGTTGAGTTTGCCACCCAGGCCAACATTCCATTTGAGGACCTCGAGAGGCCCTTGGAGGTTTTCGCGCTGGATCAGCACCGCCTGGCTGACATCACTCAACGCACCTGTCCTGTCCTCCTCACCATTGCTGGTAACCACGTTGAGAGACTCCAGTTTTTTATTACCAGATCCCCTCTTGTCCCAGTAGTCCTGGGTCGGCCCTGGCTCGCGCTGCATGAGCCCCACATCGCCTGGTCCTCCGGCACCATCAGGGGGTGGAGCTCCTCCTGTCATGCCCAGTGTCTTCAGGCTGCGTCCAGTCCTTCGTTCCCCTGGTGTGCCGCACCCGGACCTCTCAACTATTCCCCCCGAGTACCACGACCTCTGGGAGGTTTTCAGCAAGTCCCGGGCTCAGGCCCTTCTGCCTCACCGGCCTTACGACTGTGCCATCGACCTCCGCTCAGGGGCCCCCCTTCCCGGCAGCCTCCTCTACAGTCTGACCGTCCCTGAGAAGGCAGCGATGGAGAAGTACATCTCTGAGTCCTTGGCAGCAGGCCTCATTCGGCCCTCTTCCTCCCCGGTGGCGGCCGGTTTCTTTTTTGTTGGGAAGAAGGATGGAGACCTTCGACCCTGCATTGACTATCGCCAACTCAACGAGATCACCATTAAGAACAAGTATCCTCTTCCTCTCATGAACTCCACCTTCGAGCCCCTCACCCAGGCTACCGTCTTCACCAAACTGGACCTCCGAAGTGCCTACCATCTGGTCCGTATCCGAGAGGGCGATGAATGGAAGACCGCCTTCAAGACTCCCAGGGGTCATTACGAGTACCTGGTGATGCCGTTCGGCCTCACCAACGCTCCGGCGGTATTCCAGGCGCTCATGAACGACGTCCTCCGTGACATGCTCGAGGAGTTTGTGGTGGTATACCTGGACGACATCCTCATCTTCTCCAAGACCCTCGAGGAACACGTCCAGCATGTCCGCCGTGTGCTGGAGCGCCTCCTCCACAATCGGCTCTTCGTTAAGGCAGAGAAGTGCCGTTTCCACTCCGACTCCGTCGATTACCTAGGCTTCATCGTGGAGAGCGGCCTGACCCGAGCTGACCCTCGCAAGATCCGGGCCGTGGAGGAGTGGCCGGAACCCACCTCTCGGAAGGAGCTACAGAGCTTCCTCGGGTTCGCAAACTTCTACCAGAGATTCATCCGGAACTACAGCCAGGTGGCGGAAACACTTACCAGGCTGACCTCTCCCTCCCTGCCGTTTGACTGGTCTCCAGAAGCCTGCGCTGCGTTCCCTCAAGAAGAGGTTCACCACCGCCCCGGTCTTGCTCCACCCAGACCCCAAGAGGCAGTTCATTGTGGAGGTCGACGCCTCGGATACTGGACTAGGGGCTATCTTGTCTCAGCGGTCGGCGACGGACCAGAAGGTCCATCCGTGCACTTTCTACTCACGTCGTTTCCTTCCTGCCGAGAGGAACTATGACATTGGCAATCGGGAGCTGCTGGCGGTAGTGGCTGCCTTGGAGGAGTGGCGTCATTGGCTGGAGGGGGCCGAGGAACCGTTCACCATTTGGACGGACCATAAGAACTTGACGTACATCCGTGCATCCAAGCGCCTCAACGGCCGGCAGGCAAGGTGGGCCAGCTTCCTCAGTCGGTTCGACCTCTCGCTGACCTTTCGCCCTGGGTCCCGCAACACGAAGGCCGACTCTCTGTCCCGGTTACACTCCAAGGGGGCTCCAACCACTGAGGATCTGACTCCCATCCTCCCAGAGGCCAGGGTGGTGGGAGTGGTCACCTTGGGCATCGAAACCGTGGTCAGGCGTGCCCTACGTTTCCATCCCGCTCCCAGCAATGTACCCGTTCGTCGCCTCTTCGTCCCCGACTCAGTCCGGTCCCGGGTTCTCCAATGGGGCCATACCAGCCGGTTTGCCTGCCACCCCGGCGTTCATCGCACTTTCTCCTTCCTGGCTCGTCGATTCTGGTGGCCCACCATGAGGAACGACGTCAAGGAGTTTGTTCTGGCCTGCACGGTCTGCGCCCGCAGCAAGGCCTCCCACCAGGCACCCTCCGGGCTATTACAGCCACTTCCCATTCCGAGCCGCCCTTGGTCCCATGTGGCGTTGGACTTCGTCACGGGTCTTCCATCGTCCCAGGGAAACACGTGCCTTCTGACTGTGGTGGATCGGTTCAGCAAGGGGGTTCACCTTGTGGCCCTTCCCAAGCTTCCCTCAGCTTCCGAGACAGCGGACCTCCTGACAAGCCACGTGTTCCGCCTCCATGGTTTTCCCCAGGACGTCGTCTCGGACCGGGGTCCCCAGTTCACTTCCCAGGTATGGCGGGCCTTTTGCAAGGGATTGGGGGCAACTGTCAGTCTTTCGTCTGGTTATCATCCCCAGACCAATGGACAAACAGAGAGGATGAACCAGAGCGTGGAGTCTGCTCTCCGTTGTGTTGCCGCCGAGAGACCCGCTTCCTGGAGCCGGTTCCTTCCCTGGGTCGAGTACGCCATCAACTCCCTGGTCAGTTCCGCGACCGGTCTCTCGCCATTCGAGGTATCCCTGGGCTACCAACCCCCTCTTTTCCCTGCACAGGAGTCGGAAGTGGCAGTTCCCTCCGTGCAGGATCATCTCGACCGGTGTCGTTAGGTCTGGGAGATCACCAGGACTGCGCTGCTCCGGTCATCGGAGCGCGCCAGTCGTGGAGCTGACCGACGCCGGATCCCTGCGCCGACGTACCACCCTGGGCAGAGGGTATGGTTGTCCGCCAAGGAGCTTCCGCTTCGATCCTCGGCCAAGAAGCTTAACCCCCGGTTCGTCGGCCCTTTTGAGATCCAGAAGGTGCTCAGTCCCGCGGCGGTGAGTCTTAAGCTTCCTGCGTCCATGCGCATTCACCCCGTTTTCCATGTGTCCCGGGTTAAACCTGTCTCTCTCAGTCCCCTGATGCCTCCTGCTCCAGATCCGCCTCCTCCCGAGATAGTGGACGGACACCCCCAGTGGAAGGTCCGTCAGCTCATGGACGTCCGACGGCGGGGACGGGGGTTCCAGTACCTGGTGGACTGGGAGGGATGCGGTCCGGAGGAACGGAGCTGGGTCTCCCACCGGCTCATCATGGACCCCGCCCTGATCTCCGACTTCCATCGGTCCCAGCCGGGGAAGCCGAGGCTGGGCAGGTCGCCGGGTGGCTCCTGTGGAGGGGGGGTTACTGTGAGGATTGGTCCGATTCCGCACGCTTCAAGGTACCAATTACCTTCGCGCACCTGAAGTGAGTTCTAGTCAGCTCGGTGGAGCCCTTATATACTCTGGTCTTCCTAACGTTCTGTGTCGGGTCGTTTTGGATTACCACTGGCTGCTGCTTGTTTCCTCCCGTGTTGTACCTCGTCTGTTTTTCTCCAGGACGTCTATGGAAGTCGCCGCTGTTGCTTTTCTCTGCCATCCGTTGGATCTGTGCCTCGTTGCCCGCTTTGCGCAATTGCGCCTGGGTGAGTTTTCGAACGTACCTTTTTGGATACTCTGTTTTTCCTCGCATCTTCTTGACTCGGGACCTTTCTGTTTTTTGTGTGTTTGGGTAACACTGAAGATGTGCCGTTTTTGTTTGTACTGGACCCAGCTAAACTTGTGTGTTTGGTAAACACTGAAGATTTGTCACTTGTGTTTATACTGGACTCAGCTAAGGAGGACTGGACTGCCTTGTATTCCGTTCGCTTGTTTGTTGACAATTCTCTCTCTCTCTGTTCCTCCCCGAGTGGATCTTCAAGTAGCTGCAGAGCCGCAGAGTCAGAGGCGCAACAATACAGTGCCGTCTCTGCTCTGAGACGAGCTGCAGAGCCGCAGACAACTCTGCCAAGAACATTCCCCACTTGTGCTTTTAGTTGTTTTTGCTATTCTCTGTTATTGGAAATAAATACGCCCTGGTTTTTGGCTAACTCTGAACTACCTGTCTGTGCCGTGCTGTTGGGGTTGGTAACAAACCATAACAAATGTTGACCCGGGGTCTAACTCAGTCCTGACCACTAAAAATAAAGGAGTATCACTCAATATAGTTAATACTACATCCTAACTAACATTATATGCATTCATAACCATATAATCCCATTGTAATTAGATTTTATGGCCCCCGAGACACATCATGTCCCTTATTTTTAAGATGAAAATGAGGTTGTTCAATCATAAATACTAAATGTGAAACCCACAGATAATAATGTTTTCTGACTATAATAGAACAATATTAGAATATATATATATAGTATTTTTATAGTATAGTTTTACCTTGCCAAGAATGACCCTAACACCACAGTCGTACCTTTTTTTCTGCAGATACCTTCAGAATTTTCAAACTGGTGAAACATAGTTTTGCTGTGCTTATAATATGTGTTGTGGAGGATATCATAAAGCCTTGTTCTAATCAAATCAACTACATGGTAGTTATTACATATTAGAACCTTGAGACGGGTCGCTGGAGACCCTAACACCACATAAGGGTAAAGAGTCCCTATTATCTGCTCGTGACCCACATACCCACAGCCCTGACAGAGAGAGAGACACAGCGAGAGAGAGGGGGGCGGCTCAGGGATCATCATCTGATGATATTCAAGGCAACTGAGACCAAAGCAACAGAGCAAGACACTGTAACACAACAATAACAACAACAACAATATAAAGGAGTGGATGTCACAAAACCACCTGCAGTTAAATGAGAGCACAGGGGAGATCATTCTGTTTGGCACCCCCACCTCAGTCACTCAGAGCTCCAGAAACATGGGACGCCTCTCCTCCTTGGTGAAACCCAATGTGAGAAACCTTGGGGTCTTATTTGACTCGGATCTCAATTTCCAAAAGCAAGTAAGATCAGTGGTACAGTCCTGTTTCTTCCAACTGCGCATCATCAAAAAAATCAAGTCCTTCCTCTCCCCCAGCGACCTTCATAAAGTCATCACCATGCTCATTTTCTCACGACTGGACTACTGCAATTCCCTCTACTCTGGTCTCGCGGACAAAACCATCCTCCCCCTCCAGCGCGTTCAGAACGCTGCTGCCAGGCTGCTCTCAGGCACCAGAGTGAGAGACCACATCTCCCCAGTCCTTGTCTCCAGGCTGCTCTCAGGCACCAGGACGAGGGACCACATCTCCCCAGTCCTCGTCTCTCTCCATTGGCTCCCAGTGAGGAAGAGAATCAACTTAAAAACCTTGCTATTCACCTACAAATCCCTCAGCGGTCTCGCTCCGACCTACATTGAGGAACTCTTGGTCCAACCCGTCAGCTCCAGGTGCCTTTTCTCCCATCCCAATTTTGTATTATCCAATTCTCCCTTCCCCTGTCTCGAACGTTGCTAGACTATGCCTCCCACTGGTCGGCTGCAATGTGGACGAAGCCTTGCATCACGTGTCCCCTCCGGTACACGAGGAGGCAGCCGTCGCATCTTTTCACCTGTACAGCGCAATCTCTCAGTGGCGAGGAGTAACGCGTGGGAGGCTCACGCTGCCCCCACTACTTCCTGATTCTGCTGTACAGGCGTCACCCAACCGACCTGTAGGAGTCGCTGTCCACAACGTCCAATCCCCACCCACCGGCTTTCCCACCCCCTAATAATGCCAATGGACCTATCTCAAACCCTGCCCTCTTTTCTTGATCCTCCAATCACAGCTGTCGCTTACCTCTGACTTCCTCGTACAAACGGGTAAGCGACAGCTGTGATTGGAGGATCAAGAAAAGGGGCAGGGTTTGAGATAGGTCTATTGTGTTAGTATGAACGACCAGCCAAGCCGGAAGCAACGCTGAGAGCCGTCAGCTCCAGGTTCCTCGGATCGAATGACCAACTGTGTCTGAGGGTCCCGCGGGCCAAACCGGTGACAAGGGGTTTCCGGGCCTTTGCAGTGATGGCGCCGTCACTGTGGAATAAGCTCCCCCTCAAGATCAAGTCTGCCAACACCTTACAGACATTCAAGGCCCTGTTCGCTCTGGATGATCACTGAGTTACTTTGCTGTTGTGTTGTGTGTCTGAGGTGTTCTTATGTTCTCTGTCTGTCCGTCTGCCTGGTTCCCCGTTTTCTTTGCATTATTTTTTCCCCTGGCTGCACCCTGGACCGATGTAAAAATTGGCTGGGGGGGGGCATAGCGACAACTACAATAACAACAACATCCTCTCAAGCAGACAGAGCAGCTGTACACACACATCAAAGATGAACTGAATAGTCAGCATTTCAGCCATGTGTACAAGTATGATGGTGCTATAAGCATAATGTACGCACTTGGAATAAGCATGTAAGATGAGTTGTTGACAAGAAGACCTGTTGGATCTCGTTAAGATTGGTATCGTGGAGCGCACGCAAACAGTCAGCGACACAGCATAACACACACAGCATAACACACACACACACACACACACGCACACACACACACACAGCATAACACACACACGCACACACACATACACACACATTCACCATGATCGGCCCTGCAGCTACATTATGTTCCATTAATGAGGAGCCCTGGTGAAGCGCTGCAGTGTAGAGACTGAGAATGTGCTGAGTCGCTCTCGGAGCATCCAGTCAGCCAAATGATGTCATGATTTTATCCTCACAATCATTGGCTCATAAACACACACACACACATAGATGTAGCAGTACTGTATAGATGTAGCAGTACTGTCTATCTGTATGTCGTGTGTGTCATATGATGAATTGAAAATGGGGGACCCTGATGGAAACAAGACGAAAGTCTTTCTCAGGTCTGCATCCTCTTAACAATTGTATGTATTGAGCTGTACTGTACTGTACCCATTCTGCAATCTGTTAATAAACTTTTCAATCAATCAATCAATCAATCACACACGCACACACGCACGCACACACGCACGCACGCACGCACGCACGCACGCACGCACACACGCACGCACGCACGCACACACACACACACACACGCACACACACACACACGCACACACACACACAAGCAGTGACATCCTCTCACAATCGCTGCTCTCCCTCTGTGTGTGCATTTGAGTGCACATACGCGTCAGTCTGTGTGTGTGTGTGTGTGTGTGTGTCCTCCTCTCTACACGTGTGCATGTGTATGTTGTGTCAGTGTGTATGTGTGTGTTGTGTCAGTGTGAGTGTGTGTATGTTGTGTCAGTGCGTGTGTGTCCTCCTTTCTACGTGTGTGTATGTTGTTGTGCCAGTGTGTGTGTGTGTGTGTGTGTGTGTGTGTGTGTGTGTGTGTGTGTGTGTGTGTGTGTGTGTGTGTGTGTGTGTGTGTGTGTGTGTGTGTGTGTGTGTGTGTGTGTGTGTGTTGTGTCAGTGTGTTCCCCTCTACATGTGTGTGTTGTGTGTCCTCCTTTCTACGTGTGTTAATGTTGTTGTGCTAGTGTGTGTGTGTGTTGTGTCAGTGTGTTCCCCTCTACACTGTGTGTGTTGTGTCATGATGTGCATGTCCCCCCTTCTACATGTGTGTGTATGTGTTGTGTCAGTGTGTGTGTGTGTGTGTGTGTGTGTGTCCCGTGCCCCCCCTCTACATGTGTTTGTGTATGTGTTGTGTCAGTGTGTGTGTGTTGTAATCCATCTCACCTTCCTCTTGACGAACTGGAAGGCAGAACACTTCTTAAAGGAGAAGGCGGTCTTGTCTCCTCCTCCTCCTCCTCCTCCTCCTCCTCCTCCTCCTCCTCCTCCTCCTCCTCCTCCTCCTCCTCCTCCACCTCCTCCCCCGTTCATCAGCTTCATGGCCGACACCGGCACGCCGCTCGCCCGCTCCGTAGATCCCAGGATGACGGACAGACAGAGCGAGAGAAGGAACGAAGAAACAGAGGGAAAGAGAGAGGGTGAGAGAGAGAGACGTGATTGCTTTAAGGGAGGAAGAGAGAAGTGAACGCAAGTACGGTCAGAGCGAGTGACAGAGAGAGAATGCGAGGGAAGCTTCTGTGTGCGAGAGAGAGAGAGAGAGAGAGAGAGAGAGAGAGGGAGAGAGAGATGAAGAGAGAGATGAAGAGAGAAAGAGAGAGAGAGAGGGAGAGAGAGATGAAGAGAGAGATGAAGAGAGAAAGAACAAGAGAGAGAGAGAGATGAAGAGAGAAAGAGCGAGAGAGAGAGAGAGAGAGAGAGAGAGAGAGAGAGAGAGAGAGAGAGAGAGAGAGAGAGAGAGAGAGAGAGAGAGAGAGGAAGAGGAAGAGAGGGGACTGCTGGAATGAGAGAGAAAGAGTGGGTCGGAGAGGAAGTATGAGAGAGAGGTAGATGGGAGAGATTGAGGACCTGAGCGAGATAGATGTGAAACAGTGAGGTACTGAGATGGAGGGAGGACTGTAAGAAGAGAGGGAGAGGTGGAAGAGAGAAATAGAGAAAGGTAGAAGACAGGAAAATGATACACTCTACAGTAGATGGAGAGAACGGGAGGAGAGAGAGAGCGGAGGGGGGGGGGGGGGGGTACCCAGTGCCGTTGCTGTGTGGAGTGATTAGGATGATAGATAGATAGATAGATAGATAGATAGATAGATAGATAGATAGATAGATAGATAGATAGATAGATAGATAGATAGATAGATAGATAGATAGATAGACAGACAGACAGACAGACAGACAGACAGACAGACATACAGACAGACAGACAGACAGACAGACAGACAGACAGACAGACAGACAGACAGACAGACAGACAGACAGACAGACAGACAGACAGACAGACAGACAGACAGACAGACAGACAGACAGACAGACAGACAAGACAGACAGACAGACAGACAGACAGACAGACAGACAGACAGACAGACAGACAGACAGACAGACAGATGGACAGACAGATGGATAGGTTCTGTTTACAGAATCTCTAGCCCCAATGATGTCATCGATTTGCATGCTATGCTTCATACTGGATACCCGCAGCCCTGGCCAATGAAAAGTCAATAGGGCCACGCTCCAGTCTGTACAAGCCCTGGCCAATGAAAAGTCAATAGGGCCACGCTCCAGTCTGTACAAGCCCTGGCCAATGAAAAGTCAATAGGGCCACGCTCCAGTCTGTACAAGCCCTGGCTAATGAAAAGTCAATAGGGCCACGCTCCAGTCTGTACAAGCCCTGGCTAATGAAAAGTCAATAGGGCCACGCTCCAGTCTGTAGCCCTGAAGTCCTCTCAGGGTGCCCTGTGTCGAGTATAGGTGTCGATGTCATTGTTTGTACAGACTGGACCATGGCCCCATTGACTTTCCATTAGAGTTGGTGGATAACTAGCCAGAGCTGCAGGTCTCCAGTGTGAAGGACAGCGTGGGTCGGGGGGCTGAGGGAGGACTCTACGGAGCTACAACATCTTTGGTAACCCTTTCACTGCCACACTACAGAAGGTTAACCCTTTACTATCACACTACCGACAGGTAACCGTCGGTAGTGTGATAGTAAAGGGTTAACCTTCTGTAGTGTGGCAGTGAAAGGGTTAACCCGCTGTCGTGTGGCAGTGAAAGGGTTAACCTTCTGTGTGTTTTGTCGCGGTGAAATGTTAACTGTTACGTAGTGTGGCAGTGAAAGGGTTGAGGGAATAGGGCTCTAGGGTTACCATTCAAACAGTGTGAGAGCAGCTGTCAGCAAGCGGTCAGGCTCTCTCTCTCTGTGTGTGTGTGTGAATAGAATAGAATAGAATAGAATAGAATAGAATAGAATAGAATAGAATAGAAATACTTTATTCATCCAGAGGGATATTTGGCACTATACAAATCGCTCACAGTAACCAGTAAACATTTGGGGTAGACAAAAAAACAAAAGTCACGAATAAGAATAAAAATAAACTAAGAATAAAATACGGTCCGTGATATACATTTCATATGTTACATTCTAATATAAAATATACAGTAAAAATATACAGAAATATACAGTAAGTGTAAAATGGTCAAAGTAAAAGTCCAGGAGGATGGTAACCGTCACCCTGTGCTCAGTGAGGCAGTGAGGCACGGTGATGCGTTGTGACGTCTGACGGCTGTCGGAATGAAGGATGTCCTGTGCCGATCAGTGCTGCATCTTGGGAGTCTTATAGTCTAGAGACTAAGTGCTAGTGTGTTCTTTATTTATGGAAAGGCAGGACTGCCGTGGCAGGAGAAGTTTATGTGAGTGTGTTTACGTAAAGAAGACACATTTGTTTTTGTTTAGCATGTAAGTGTTCAGATGATGCATGTACTGTATTAACACTGGTGCTGTGTGTGTGTGTGTGCGTGTGCGTGTGTGCGTGTGTGCGTGTGCGTGTGCGTGTGTGCGTGTGTGTGTGTTACGAATATGTCCTACCTTGCTGCTGGTATGTTGGCTGCTCCCACTGACCCAAAAACAGCTTCACCAGTGTGACGTAACCTCAGTCCAAGAAGCAGATCCTTTGTTTCAACTGTTCCCAGATCAGCCAGATCTAGCTCTTCAGTTAACAGCTGCCCCGTCACTGTCCCCCTGAACTGTTCCCAGATCAGCCAGATCTAGCTCTCCAGTTAACAGCTGCCCCGTCACTGTCCTCCTGAACTGTTCCCAGATCAGCCAGCTCTAGCTCTTCAGTTAACAGCTGCCCCATCACTGCTCTCCTGAACTGTTCCCAGATCAGTGATACCTGAGCTTCCTCCGGTCAACCACCGGTAATGTTGCTACCAATGTGTGTGTGTGTGTGTGTGTGTGTGTGTGTGTGTGTGTGTGTGTGTGTGTGTGTGTGTGTGTGTGTGTGTGTGTGTGTGTGTGTGTGTGTGTGTGTGTGTGTGTCTGTGTCTGTGTGTGTGTGTGTGTGTGTGTGTGTGTGTGTGTGTGTGTGTGTGTGTGTGTGTGTGTGTGTGTGTGTGAGAGAGAGAGAGGGAGTGTGTGAATGTAAAAAAAAAATATATATATATATATATATATACTGTGTAGGGGTGGAACGGTTCACAAAATCGACGGTTCGGTTCGTATCACGGTTTTAGGTTTACGGTTTTCGGTTCGGTTCGGTATACGTTGTTTTTTATTAAAAAAAAAGTTAACACCAAAAATACCATACACCAACATAAGATATATAGCCTAAAAAGAATCCAACTTTTCAGTTATTCTCAAGGACGTAGTCATGCAAAAACTGAAAGAATGAGGCCATTTGACATCAGGCACATTATTTTGACATATGATCGTCTAAAATGTTACTATTATCCGAAGCAAAGGTCTGACGTTAATTGCAGGTCTCAAGAATAATCATCATGTTCCACAAGGAAGCATACTAGGACCGCTACTATTCCTAATTTATGCAAATGACATGTCGTCAGCTTGTGACTGCAACTTGTTCCTGTTTGCGGACGACTCAGCCCTGCTGGTCTCTGACAAGAACAAGTTACAGGTTGAAAAAGCCCTCAGCTCGGAACTAGGCAAAATCTGCATATGGCTCGCCGACAACAAACTATCATTACACATGGGCAAAACAGAGTCCATTCTCTTCGGTTCAAATAACAAACTCAGCAAGACCGACGGCTTCTCGGTTACAGTGGGTGACAATATTATCACAAGGAAAGATGAAATTACCTACCTGGGTTCCATCCTAGAGGCTAATCTTTCCTGTGACAAAATGGCATCCAATGTAATAAAAAAAGTCAACCAACGAACGCGATTCTTGTACCGGATCTCCTCTCTGGTAAACAAGAATACCCTGAAGACTCTAGCAGGAGCACTCATTCAAGGGTACTACGACTATGCTTGCACCTCATGGTACCAAAGCACCTCAAAGGCACTAAAAAACAAATTACAAACATCTCAAAACAAGCTAGTCAGACTACTACTTGACCTGACTCCTAGAACCCACCTCACCCCTGCCCACTTTGACAACCTAGGATGGCTTAGAGTAGACGACAGAGTACAGCAACTTGCAATGGGCCTGGTCTACAAGATACACTACGCGACCAAGGTACCCATGTACATGTCAAAATACTTCCCAAAGGTCAGTGAATACCACGATCACAACACCAGAGGGAGCTCCACAAATCATGTAAAACCCAGATTCGGCTCAAACAAGGGACTAAACACGTTTCGCAATTATGCCACATCAATGTGGAACGCCCTACCTAAAGCTGTAAAGGAATGTGAATCACTACCCACCTTCAAAAACACTCTCAAAAAACACCTACGTGAGACTGCAATTCGAAACTGGCCCCTACAAATGTCCTAACCTAGTTGTACAGTAAATGACCAAGTAAGGCTTTGTCAATATTCCAATGTACAGTGTAAAATGTGTGTGTGTGTCCTTCCCAACCCCCCCCCCCCCCACCTCCAATGTACAGCCCTCACCCAACCCACCCAACCCCACCCCACCCAACCAACCTCCTCCAATGTACAGTTTCTATGCCAAATGTATATACACTCCTTTTCTGGACACTTTTGTATCACAAACAGTACTGTATTTGCAAATCTGATATGTCATAAATGTATAGATGTAGCAGTACTGTCTATCTGTATGTCATGTATGTCATATATGTTATGATGAATTGAAAATGGGGGACCCTGATGTAAACAAGACGAAAGTCTTTCTCTGGTCTGCATCCCCTTAACAATTGTATGTATTGAGCTGTACTGTACTGTACCCATTCTGCAATCTGTTAATAAACTTTTCAATCAATCAATCAATGTCATCATTTCCTTGTGGGTTTTATATTTCAGATTCAGACTTTATTCGTCACATACAGTAGACTCCAGTTCCTAACGCACACCTTGATGTCACTACTGTGGTGACTTTTCAGTTGCAAACGCCTCAAGGACAGAACTCTCCCCAGTGGTTAACCAGCTATACGTTATGCTAATTACTACAGGACAGAAGTGCAAATTCAGTGGTGGCACCATTCATGTTTCTACATTAAAATATGCATTACGAACTGGAAACTACTGTATAAAAGGACATGTCAATGGTTGATAAATGGACTGCATTGTCCGGCAGCGTGGCTACATGAGATCACGGGTTTGAGCCCCGGTCAAGGCGGTTGTCGGAAAGTGGTGTTGTTGTCCAGCAGGGAGCACTCTGTCCTCTGGACTTGTCAGTAACAATGCCCCTGTTACGGTGACACCATACAGCTGCGAGTGCCGTCCTTCGGGATGAGACGCTAAACCGAGGTCCTGACTGAATTCGGTCGTTAAAGAACCCAGGAAGCCTATCGTAAAGAGTAGGGGGTTCCCCCGACATTCCTGGCCAAATTCCCAATCAGGTCTCTGACATCAAGGCCACCTAATCATCCCTTCCCCTTAACACAATGGCGCCCGACCACGGAGATCTCCGTGTTTTGATTACACCCGTTGTGGACAGAAGCACGGATATATCCGTGGCAAGTTGTTATTGCTTTTATTCCATTTTAATAACCTATTCAAGGTCGCCAAGCGGCACTGCAGATGTACCCTACTCTTTGAATTTGAGAAAGTGCAATACCGACCAGATCCTCTTAGGGGCGCTATCGCGATAATGCAGTGTGCCCTGTGGCTGAACGGAGCACTATTATTTTTTACTTTCAATGAAGTTTTCAGTTAGCTGGGTTCTGGATGTGCAGCATGTAGCTTGGATTACGTTTTGGATTGCGGATTTCACTATGCAATAAGGGGATTTATCATTAGCCAATGGACATATCGATCTACCAGATGGCGATCGATAACAGGGAAATGCTCAGGGGGATCCCACCGGCCCACGGTAAGATCTTTTTCACGTAAAGTACATCCCGATCGGGCCTTGTTTTGATAGCCATCCATCCGATCAATGAATGAGGCTAATGAGGCTAACGCTGTTATTGGTAATCAATAATCAGAAACGACGTCCCCCGCCCCCCCCCCCCCCTTTCATGCATACATGCTTGAGGATCGTGCCGATCATATGCAGTTTGAGTTATTTCTGTAGCATATGTATAACGGAAATGCCATTGGATATAACGTTAGTAGCTATTAGCCCTGTATCTCGCCTTCCAGGGAATATCCTAGCCGAAATCCTGTATAACGTTTAAATTCATGGCGCTATAAAATGAGAATGTATTGATGATTTTTTTTTCCTTTAAGCCATTTTGAAGGGACGGTTTATGGTCTCAATTGACAATGAGAATGGACAGATAGCAATACTATAAACTATAGATTTAGCTCTACAAACAGCCCCACGTTTGTTTACATTTGCCGGTCCTCTAGAGATTTATTAGACGCATCCCAATGGCCCTGAATGTGTTAATTGGCTGATATCAATCCCTGTCCCCTGAGCCGTTCAGCCATTGTGTAGTGTGATGTGTGCCGGGTGCCAGTGTATGGCAGCCATTGAGCCTGCGTAGTCCAAGGTTGGGGGCTACCAGTGGTGGTGAAGGAGGCAATTTCCACCCTACATTGTGGGGAGCGTGTTGAGTGTCTAGAAAAGCGCTATATAAATGTAATGATCATTCATTCATCTATATAGGACTAAGGGTACAGTATAAAAGCAGTACCTTCTCACAATTAGATTTTCAGTGCAGTAAAATAAACAAAAGAAAATAAAAAAGTGCAGTAAAGTGCAAAAAAAATAGTGCATTGGTTTAGCAGCAGTTAAAAAGCAGAAACAAACATAAAGGTTTTTAGCCTATTCTTAAAAATAACATAGCAGCAGACAGTGTTGTAGTCGAGTCTCGAGTCCGAGTCACCAAAGAAGAGCCCGAGTCGAGTCCGAGTCGAGTCCCCATTACCCTAGTCCGAGTCCAAGTCATCAAGGTTGAGTCACCTCCACTCTGGCAGTCAAAGAGCTGACGTACAAATAGAAAAAGGTCTACTGTGCATTAAACATAAATGACACAGCGTCTCACCGTTTCAAAGGGAGTTTATTTACTTTGTTTGTGACACAATAGCCAAACAAATGCACTAGCCATCAATATCTTATGCCAAATGATTAGGGTCTATTACAATTATTATTATTATTTTCTTTTTTTTAAATAACTGTATTTATCAATTAAGTCTGAGTCCTCGTCTGCACCTTCCGAGTCTTAAAGGGGAACTATCTTATTAATGGCCTTTTTGAGTGTTTAGCATTGTTTCCTAGCTATGTGAACTTATATTAATGTGATCTATGTCTCTAATTCTCATATTGGCGCATTCTTCCAATTCTCCTCTCACAATATTCACCCTCACTGAACTGAGTCATCTGAAAATGTGCCTATATGTGATGTCATAAAGACACTGCTGCATGTTAATGTTGAGATACAAGATGAGCCACATCAGCTCAAAACAGCTCGAGATCTTGAGGTAGAAAAATGCTGTTTTAGAGGACTTGATTAGAAATACAAAACAATGAATTAAAAAAATATATATATTACAGAGGTGTTCCATAGACTCACAGGAATTGTGTAAAAGTGCCCAAATAGTGAAAGAAATAGTAAAATAGTTCCCCTTTAATGCAGTCAATGCTCGTGTCCAAGTCCAAGTCAGAGTCATCAGTGCTCAAGTCCAAGTTGCATCACGAGTCCTGACGATCAGTCCTGGACCCGAATGCTACAACACTGGCAGCAGAATGCGGCTTCACCATGTTTTGTTATGATTTTTGATTTGATTTTATTTTATTAGGGATCCCCATTAGCTGGTGCGATAGCAACCAGCTAGTCTTCCTGGGGTCCACACACAAAAAAACATACAAAAACAATCATTATTGCAAAAACAAAATTACCAAAAGTCAGTACACACAATGCATAATGAAACTACAATTAAGATAGCTAAAATTACATTACAGTGTAAAACAAAAACCAAAAAATACTTTACAGTGTTAAAAACTATTTAAAAACTATTTAAGATTATTTTTTAAAGTGAATCTACTGTAAATGCAGCAGAGGTTCCGAGGCAGGCCATTCCAAAGAGTTAATGCTCTAAAAATAAAATATCTCCCCAAAGCGCTGGTTCTAGGACCTGGCAATTCAAGCTGCCCACTACTGGAATCTCTAGTGTAATGCTCGTGCACAGTATTACTAAAAACAATCTGATTATGTATAAAAACAGGAGTTTTACTGCTCAAGACCAACTTGAACAGCACAAGTATATTAAAAGACAATCTATTTTCAACGTTAAGCCAAGAGAGGCGGGCATGCATACATGCATTAGACCTTAGTGAGCAGCCCAGTACCAACCGTGCTGCCCTGTTCTGGACCACCTGGAGCTTCCTGAGGTCACCACTGGCAGCAGATGACCACATCGCAGAGTCAAGATGACATAAAACTAAACTTTGCACTATCTGGGATATGGTCGTAGGAACAGTTGCAGATCGGTCCCTGATGACCTAAGAGGTCTAGCGGGTTCATATTGTAGAAGCAACTCAGAGATGTATCCAAGGACCCGACCCGTTGAGTGATTTATAGACTAGCAGCAGTATTATAAAAGTCTATTCTATGGTAGCCAATGCAGACATTTGAGGATTTCTGTCCATCTCTCCTGTTCTACCCTACGCAGCAGCACTCTGACTGAGCTGCAGTTGTTGTTGTTGTTGTTGTTGTTGTTGTTGTTGTTGTTGTTGTTGTTGTGTAGTGAACTGATTCCACTGTGTATGAAACTGTGTATTCTGTCCCTCCCTGGCCTGTGTATTGCATCAAGGAAAGATACATGCTAAATGACATGGAGAACAATAATAGTAGTAAAAACAATAAACCTGTCAATAAAAAATATATTTAAATAATTTATGAATTCATTAAAAAAAAATTGGAATTAAACTCTTGAATTGTTCCTGGTCTTTGACTGAGTGTCAAGCAGTCCATAAACCCTTCACACGAGGTATTAGGCTGATTTCCCTGGCATAGATCAGTATAGATCAGAGGTCTGCAGAACTTATATGAGAACAAACGACTGCAGTCATACGGCCTGCAATATCTCTGCTTTGAAAGACCTCCCCAGAGATTTTACAGTCATTTCTGTAAAATTAGCACGGGAGCCTTGAAGGATGGGGGCTTTGCCCTTTTAAATATTGTCAAAAGAGCCATGCAAAATAGAACCTATAGGCTTGATGAAGTAGGTCTATATACAATAGAGCTGTAGACCTCCAGGGTGCTATTACATAGGCCGACGGTATCACTGCTCTTACATAACCGCAACTCATTCTTAATTCTAAATATGCATTTCTCTGGAATAAAAAAGATAGTCTGTGATATCCCCACAGACTGAAGGATGCCTCGCTCCCCTTGTGAATTGAAAACAGAGGCCGGCCAGTTAATAATTAATGAGAGGGTTGTTTAAATGTTTCAAAGAACCATCAAAAAGATTGCAAAGTCGATGAATTATGGATTTTCTTCTTCAAAGAGAGACGGTCGGTGTAAAATATCATATATGTAGCCTCCCTAAAAAAAGCTCCTACTGTGTGACCACATAGTGTGTATATATAGGGGCTGTTTTTGTGCACATATTCGCCCCAGAATAGCCACATATAGCACATTTGAGACCCGTGACTTTTAATAGACAGCCACTTGGGGCAAGTGTAAGCCCTTGCAACGGTTGGAGAAGATGTACGCTCGTTATATCTCCGAGGCCTAACGAGTTCCACCGTGCAGATTCTGATGCTGCGTGTGCACAAGCCCTGCTGAAACACACCGCTAAACCCCTCTTAGCCTGTTCAGCCCCACCGCTTGATTTGATCTCCTTGTCTCTGTGTCTGATGACACCGGTACGCTTGTGTAGGATTATAGAGCCGCGCAACGCAGCCACTGGGAAGCAGACTTGTTTGTTTGACTACATATTTGTATATGTACATATTTAGCTGGTTTCGGATCGCTATGCCTCTGTTGTCTCTCTGTCTCTCAGTTGTCTCTCTGTGCCTCTCTGTCTCTCTGTGCCTCTCTGTCTCTCTGTGCCTCAGTTGTCTCTCTGTGTCTCAGTTGTCTCTCTGTGTCTCAGTTGTCTCTCTGTGTCTCGTTGTCTCTCTGTGTCTCAGTAGTCTCTCTGTGTCTCAGTTGTCTCTCTGTGCCTCGCTCTCTGTGCCTCAGTTGTCTCTCTGTGCCTCAGTTGTCTCTCTGTGCCTCAGTTGTCTCTCTGTGCCTCAGTTGTCTCTCTGTGTCTCAGTTGTCTCTCTGTGCCTCAGTTGTCTCTCTGTGTCTCAGTTGTCTCTCTGTGTCTCAGTTGTCTCTCTGTGCCTCGCTCTCTGTGCCTCAGTTGTCTCTCTGTGCCTCAGTTGTCTCTCTGTGCCTCAGTTGTCTCTCTGTGTCTCAGTTGTCTCTCTGTGCCTCAGTTGTCTCTCTGTGTCTCAGTTGTCTCTCTGTGCCTCGCTCTCTGTGCCTCAGTTGTCTCTCTGTGCCTCAGTTGTCTCTCTGTGCCTCAGTTGTCTCTCTGTGCCTCAGTTGTCTCTCTGTGTCTCAGTTGTCTCTCTGTGTCTCAGTTGTCTCTCTGTGCCTCGCTCTCTGTGTCTCAGTTGTCTCTCTGTGTCTCAGTTGTCTCTCTGTGTCTCAGTTGTCTCTCTGTGCCTCTCCCTCGCTCTCTGGCTGTATGTCTTCCTCTCTCCTCCTTCAGTTCGGTTGAATTCAAACGCTGTTCATTGACACGATAAGAGCAGACTTGCAACACTGCAGACACACTGGGAAATAAAACGCAAAAGAAATCACAGGATGTCTCACTTTTAATTGAATAAACTAATTGGAGAGAATGAATATTAAATACCAATAAATTGACATCACTCATAACGGGCTGCATTTTATATAGAGCGTTTTTGCTTGTGCCTTATAAGCTTTACACCTTATTCCTCACACTCACCCGTTCAACGACGGCGGAGGCAACCATGCAACCATGCCAATCTGCTCATTGGGAGCAGGTTATATTATCGTACTTGGCCATCGCGTCCCGCTCTTAAGCCTATCGAGATATACCTCATCTCATGTACCTACTGTACTCCACTAACAAAAAACAAATACGCCCATCACCTGCCGGGTCCCGCCCATATGGAGGCGTAGCCTATAAGACACTAGGCATGGTCACCAAACACTCTTCCTCTATTTCGTTTCCATCATAACGGTCGCAGTGCGCCTTATGTAACTAGTTGTTATGAAAAGATTAGAGAAAGTGCGTAATGTTGAAAGCTTACCGGAGGTTTGCTTACCCCTGGAATCTTCGGGGCATGTTTCAGCGACACGTCGGGCCTATTCTGATGTTTCCTCGTCTGGTGGCAGCAAGACGAGGAGCAGGGTGCAAGGTTGGCTATCGAGCCGGCTTGTACACAGGTGAGCCGAACTATATGAATTGAAAATGGGGGACCCTGATGGAAACAAGACAAACGTCTTTTTCAGGTCTGCATCCCCTTAACAATTGTGTGTATTGAGCCGTACTGTATTGTACCCATTCTGCAATCTGTTAAATAAAGTTTTCATTCATTCATTCATTCATTCATTCATTCATTCATTCATTCATTCATTCATTCATTCATTCATTCATTCATTCATTCATTCATTCAGGGTTCCCCTCTCCGCAGGGGATTTTGGTCTTCTGCTGGAGCGCGGGCGGTATTGTCCTAGGCCGCACACCGCCTCACACCGCGCAGCCAGAAGAAGAGAGAGCACGGCCTCGTCAGCGGTGATGACGAGGCCCTCGACAGGCGACCATGTTTTTCCCCCGCCAGAGGTATCCTGGGCGTTGAATCGACAGGTGTCCACAAGGCCAACAGCCTTGGCGACCGAGGGATCGGCCATGTTGGATGGGCTCGGCTTGAACAACAAGCCGTCACCGTCCTGCCGCGAGCAGCCCGCTCTCCGATCACTCCCTCCCCCAACACCAGCGGAAAAAGGGGGCTCTGATTGTTTCCTTTGGCTGCGGGCCGCGTGCCTTCGTTGAAGCGCGGGCGGCGCCACTTTTCGCTTCTCATGGGGACAGGGGCTGACACCCAGTTGATGGCTGAGCCTGGGTCTGTCCGTGAGAATGTTGTGCTGTCAAGCGGCTCCCACACCATAAGCTGTGTTGGTTGAACCTGGTGTTACGTCTGTCAACTATAAGTGTTGTCAGCAGGGGGGCTCGAAACCTTTTGAGGCACACAGTGCGGGCTTCCCTGGCCTCGCCTTCGCCAGGCCAGGTATCATGTTGGTACCTCCCACTCCCGCGAGATCGGCAGTGGTCTGAAATGAAGAGGTGTGCGTGATTTAGGTGGTAGTAATATCACTGCAGGGCTACGGTGTGTAGGAACCCATGGGGTCCTCACGCCTTGCATGTCCGGCTGCAGAACAACTCCTCAGCATGTTCTGGAGGGGTGTTCAGTGGGGGGGTTTCTGTCACCTGGATTGATGTCAGCTTCCCCCGTATCAAACCGGCCCTTTCTGTCGGGGTCCCCCCTTGGGTGCGATTGCCTCGTGGGTAGTGTCGGGTTCCGACCCGACTCCACGGAACGCTCTGCTCGCAAGGGTCCAGGGTTGGCTACGCACAGCGGGTGGGACCGGGCCGACTATCTACAGTTCCTGGCGGACCTGCGCCACATGGCGGCGGGTGCGTTGGGAGTGTCATCACATATGACTACGGCAGTACCATATGTCGAGGTGGATGGAGAGAACGCTGAGGCGGGGACTTGTGTTTACACAACCCCACCCGTTTTCGGGTTTGGTACAGACCCTATTGTCAGGGTCACCAGCAGTGACAGCTCCCGGTCAACGAGATCCAATCTCTGTGGTCAAAGCAAGTCATCGTCGTGGCGTTCTCCTCCCGGTGTTCTCTGGTGCTTGAGAAATCGGGAGGGGGGGTGTCAGACCCATGCTGGTCCTGTCCCATGGGAAGGTTCAGCATTTTTTGGATCGTCTCCTACCTGTTGAACACTGTCAGGTGGGGGTCTGGTTCTCCTCCATAGACCTGTAGGATGCGTATTCGCATCTCCGATCTTCCATCCTAGGGCTTACCTACGCTTCCTTGCAGGGTTAGCGTATGAGTACCAGTGGCTGCCGTTCGGTTTTCTTTGGCTCCCCGCATCTTCACCAAGTGCGTGGAGGCCGCACTGGGGCCTCTGCGTCGTCAGGGGTTACGAAGTGTATTCTGCCCTGACGACGTTCTGGTCCTTCGCGGTCAAGGTGGATCGTCGGGTCTCGTACCAGGCAGGTCCCTACCAGCCTGGGGTTTGCTGTAGACTGGAAGTAGAGTACTCCTCTTCCCAGTCAACGGTTGGAGTGCTATGGGCATCCCTCTCAGGGCATGTTGTCGACACGCTCGAGAGGTTCCGTCCTAGGACGGTTACGGCGCTGTCTCACATCACGTTTTTCACCGACGCCTCCCTCGCTGGTGACGCGTCGGGCCAACGCAGTAGGGGGCAGCTGGCAAACCATGCTGCCCGGTCTGCGCTACATTCAATGTGTTGGTATTGAAAGCGGTCCTTCTGGTCCTCAAACGGTGTTGATCAGGACGGACAATACGACGTCAGTGTCGTATATCGACAGACAGGGGGAGTACGCTCCCCCCGTCTGCACCAGGCGGCGGGCGGCTGGCTATGGGCGTCCTCCATCTGCGCGGCCTGAGGGCTCCCCACATCCCCAGCAGGGTGAATGTGGGTACAGGTGTACTGTCGTGGGGCGGTCCTCATCCTGACGGGTGGGGATTACGTCCGGACATAGCCAGGCAGGTCTGGGACCGATGCCGTGCTGCCTGGGATTCTTTCCCCATACATCTGTTAGGTCAGTTGTTGGGACGGGTATGCCACTGTCGCGCTTACGCGGGCAGATGGCGTATGTTCCAAGAGTGGTGTAAGGCGGGGGCAGGGACCGGTGTCCTGCCCCCTGGATACTGTCCTTGTTACCTCCAGTCTCTCCTTGATAGACTGTCGGCTTCGACGGTGAGGGTATATGCAGCAGCTATATCCTCTTATCATGAGGGATTTGAGGGTGATGTTTTGTTCAGCCACCCTCTTGTGAAGCATTTCCTGCTTGGCGCCCGACGCGTTAAGCCGGTAAACCGCTCTTTGGCTCCGAGTTGGGATCTTCAATTGGTCCTCGGTCGGTTGTCCTTGGCCCCGTTTGAGCCTCTTGAGCAAGCGCCGTTGGAACAGCTGTCGTTCAAGACCGCGTTCTTGCTGGCCGTCACCTCCGCTGAACGCGTGGGTGTGCTTTGTGCTCTCTCGGTACGACCAGAGTGCCTGTCTTTCGTTCCGATTGCGGTGCCACTCTGCGGCCTAATCCTGCCTTCGTGCCTAAAAATATCCGGAGTTCTTCCGCTCCAGGTATATTGTGGTTCAGGCGTTTCATCCGCCTCCTCACGCTAGTGAGTCAGATGCGGGCCTTCACCTGTCATGTCCGGTCCGTGCTTGGGAATTTACCTCAGCCGTACTCAGGACCTCAGGGTCACCGATCAGCTTTTTGTCTGTCACAGTGGTTCTCATGCTGGTAAGGCACTGTCAAAACAGCGCCTGTCCCATTGGTTGTGCGAGGGCATTGCCCTCTGCTACATGTTGGCCGTGCTGGATCCCCCTGGGGGCGTCAGGGCGCACTCCACTCGTGGGGTGGCAGCCTCTGCCGCTCTGCTGGGTGGGGCCTCGGTGGAGGACATCTGTGCTGCAGCTTCATGGTCCTCCCCGGGCCCCTTTGTAAGGTTTACCTCACAGGGCTGTACGCTAAGCTTTTTCACTAGGGGCACACTTGCCCCTAAATGAGAAATTTAGGGGCAAAAAATATTTTTTAGGGGCACATTTTTAAATAACAATTTTACCATTATTAAAAAAATATGTTCCTCCTGCCTCATTACTGTGGTCCTTTTATTTAACATTTAAGTGCGTTTGTTTTCAGGTTTGTATCTTTTATAATGAACCAACTGAGAAAGTGTGTAAATCACTAATAGAACAAAAACAACAAACTGTGTGTGTGTGTGTGCGCGCGCTTGTGTAGTGCTCCTTGAATGAGATCACCACAACACACACACACCATTGCATTAATCAGGAGGACAAGAAACTCTGCATACATTTGTTTCACAATGAAAAGTGCTTTAGAAATCAAATGAATTATTATTGTAAATAACCCCATGAAAGGTTTATTATTTGTATGGGTAATTACCTGGGTAATTAATTCATATTTGTGATGTTACTGGTTTCAGTGTGTGCCTAAAGTGATCAATGTGTTGGGCCGTTTATAGAGATCTATGCCAATTAATGTTTATGTATATCCGGGACTTTTTTTAATAAGAATTGAGAGGAATTTGTATACTGTATGTGACCTTTATTTTGAAAACCGTGTTGCGACGCAACCTTATTTACATTTGCGCTTTTGACAGTGAAATGTTCAGTCCAACTTAGCTCGAAGGAAAGACTAATCAAAAAGGTTTAATTGACCCGTATGAGGCTCTTACGGTAGGACTTTGATTGTTTATAGAAGTGGAATGTAATACTATGCTAAACGAGAAATAAACAGTGATTTTACCAGCAGTAAAGTTGCAAGCCACTTTCATTTCATATACAGGGAACCGTGACAATTATTAGTATTATCTTATTTGCATATTGTCTCATTATTAGATAGATAGATAGATAGGTTGATATTTTATAAATTTAAGTAGACAGTATTTCACGTCTAATAGCAGGCTACTACTACTCACCTAATGCATGGCTGAACCTGAACGTTAGAAGTGTCCGTGTCCCCGTCAATCAATCATCACATCATCACATCAATCATCATCATCTTATCATCTCTCCACATCGGACGTGGTTGTCATAAGATGGACTGATATCCACTCCGTTGTTCTTGCAGAGCAAAATTAGCGTCTTAAATGTATTGAAAGGAGGTGCTTCTTTGGCGATGCAATAGCCCATATTGAAAGGAAGAGAGGCCACATTCAGTTTAGTTTTGCTAGGAATTATGGGATTTAGTGTTGGATGTAGACTCTACGCAGACAGGGACATGGTCTTTAATCGCACGATAGACTACAAGTACCAAGTATATAGCGTGACCCAGATTCACTCCACACGCAAATCTTTTTTTTCACTCAGACTATCGGTGATCGCAGTAAGTTCATTCATTGCCGACAGATTCTTTCATAGCACCACGACATTGTGTCGCACTGTACAGCCTTGGTTGTAGGCTAATGTTTTTTAAAAAATGTATCCAATTTGTATGGATTAATTTAGGAGTGAAATGCGAATGAAGGGTTGAAATCACAACTCGCAACGTTGCTCCCAAATAATATTTCAAACTCGCAACGGCCAAATTAAGGGGCAATTTGCGACCATCTCGTCGCAGTATACAGCCCTGCCTCATGGACATGACCGGGGGTTCTGTCTCGCAGGCGGTTCTGGGGTCTGTGGCCTTTCCTGCTTCCCGTCCTGTGGTAGGGTAGCAGGAGTGTGTGGGTATGGGCCACAGTGTGTTAGGTCACACGTGGTTCCGCCTGTGCTGTGTGTTCAAGGGGTTCTAGTTCCCTCTTGCTCGCACTCGGGTGGAGTTGACTGCGCCCCCCCTTCATTAGGAAGGATGGGGTGACAGGACTCCCCAACCCCTTGATGTGGGCTTACGGGTCCTCAGGGGGTACATTTGTCGGGCCTCGCGTCCGCTCTACCCCATATCTCGATAGGCTTAAGAGCGGGACGCGATGGCCAAGTACGATAATATAACGAAAGGTTATGTATATAACCTAGTTATATGAGTACTGGCTAAGCGTCCCGCTCTTAACGGCCCTGAGTTCCCCTTTGAGGAATCTTTTCCTGGAAACAGGTTTTTTGGCGAGGAAGAGTGTTTGGTGACCATGCCTAGTGTCTTATAGACTACGCCTCCATAGGGGCGGGACCCGGCAGGTGATGGGCGTATTTGTTTTTCGTTAGTGGAGTACAGTAGGTACATGAGATGAGGTATATCTCGATAGGCTTAAGAGCGGGACGCTTAGCCAGTACTCATATAACTAGGTTATATACATAACCTTTCGTTAAGTGTCTTGCTCACACTTTGACACGCTGCCAAGAGGAGCCAGAATCAACCAGGAATCTTCTATCTATCAGACGACACTCTACCTCCTGAGCCACTATCAGTCAGTACAGTACAGTACAGTACAGTCACAGAGACGATATTTTTTTAAACTAAATAAGGATAAAATAGAGTTACTTCTACTGTGACCACAATCAAAGGAGAGAGAGGACATTGCTGGCAGATTGAGTTGCTTCAAATCCTATTGAGTTTAGTTTAAGGAGGACTATGTAGAATAGAATAGAATAGAATAGAATAGAATAGAATAGAATAGAATAGAATAGAAATACTACAAATGCACTACAAATCGCTCACAGTAAACAGTAAGTTAGACAAAACAAAGTCACGAATAAGAATAAAAATAAGCCTAAGAATAAAGAATAGAATAAGCCTAAGAATAAAATGTACCGAGCATGCATCATATTTAATGTGTAGTAGCAAAAGCATGGCTTCTCATGACATTCTGTGTGAATGTTCAATGACCTCTCACCCCTTTCCACTGCGTCAAGCTAAATCCATCCGCTGGTCTGGGCAGGGAGGCAGGGTTCATGGTCCTCTGTCTCAGCCAGGATGAGTCGTCTTTCCTGGGCAGGGCCGGGCTGGCCGACCCCTCTCCTCTCCGGTCGTCACCCGGAGGTGAGCTCATCTTTGGAACCGTGCCTCGTGTGACCGCGACCGTATCTCTTCTGTCCAAATAACTGTGGGCTTCCTTCCACAGTGGGTGAATCGCACAAATGTAAAGGGAATAACTGTGTTACAGGTGGGAATAGACCTATCGCTAAGCCACACCCCCTTTTAAACCTCGGACAAACAAAGCAGACGGTGAATGACTGTTGACAATGGCCGTGGGGGGACCTCAAGTTCAATTGTCAGATTTACCACAGCAGATAATAGACCTGTTTTTTAAAGATGACACAAATATTTTGTGTAGAAGCAGACAGAGAGGGTTACAATACGCAGTGGAAAAGTACGTTAATGAGATAAACATTTACAGAAAAGAAACCATTAGAATCGAGGCCAAATGCTACCACTCGCAACTGAAAAGTGAGAAACCCCACAGGCTCTGTATCAATGTTGCTGATGACAACACCATCATGGAGCAGTGTTGTTCGTGTATTGCAGGGTAAGTAATTTCTAACACATTATTACCTTAGACCTCCATGGTGATGCAAGCATTAACTATAGATAACGTTAGCTAGCTAGCTACTTGCAAGCATTACTTACAGTTGATTTGATTGAAGATTACAAGAACTGTGATGATAATCCATGATTACTACTATTGCTGATATTTTAGTTTAGGCTAGTGGTCCAACGCAGTATACGAGCTCTCTCACTCACCCGGTATACTGAGTGGGTGGGGCAGGGCTAAAGTCAGGCATACATTGGATTTGCATATGTCAAAGCCACTGTCTAGGCCAGTAGCTAGACCCGACAGCTGTGTCATTTATGTAACGTTAGTGATATTCAAGTAGCAGCGAGTACGAGCAGTGTTCTCAAACAGTCAGTAGCCTATTTATTTTCTCCCCTTCTCATTGCTGTTGAAACCATAGGGCACCTGGTTACTGTTCACACATCATTGGGCTCATGTACAGTTTAGATATTTCTCGTGCCCAAAATGATGATACTGCCTCCTGTACAAGTCGGCCACAGCAGTGGCATAAACCCAGAGGGAATAAGGTAGCAGGCCAGCCTATAACCTCTGCAGTCGTGGCAAAAGCCAAACTGAACCACAAACGGAGACCAGCGATCCCCACCTACACTCCTAAAAACACAGATACATTTGGTAATAAAGGCTAAATGGTGCTCCTTCGCAGTTTATTGAAAAACATTTTTTGCACTGTCATGCAGTTTGATGTGAAATAATAATAGCCTAGGCACAACATCCGATACATTTCTAACACAGTTAACAGTAACATGTATCTTTCTGCCTTTAGGAAAGAGTCAGGAATCAGTGAGGAAATATATGAGACACTGAGAGGAATGAGAGGCACACCTATAAGCTACATCGTTAACCAGACCCCTATACAGGTATAGCAGTAGGTGGAAAGGACTACCCCATTGGTTGTGGCTTGAGCTATCAGGTAATGGTATTCTTGAGGATGCAAGGCTGGAAGTTAGACAGCATGCTCACAACATACCAGATCTGGTTGATGTTTGTCAACCTTATGTCCTCTCTGACACTATTTTAAATGTCTTTATCTTAGCACGTTCAACATGTATCCTGTGTGCAGCCACTTTTTTTGTCAGGCAGACATCTGTAGAGGGCATCTGCCTTTTTCCTCTGACAAAGGGTGGGATGTTTATTTCAAGTCCAATTTCTTGTAGGTCATTTTCAATAAAAAATCCTTTATCTACCATAAGCCCATCCCGTTCCTGCAGATAGCCATGTTTAAGCAGATTTTTCATTAGCTCAATAAAGTTGCTCTGCCTAACTATTTCTTTGTCAGACATAGACCCAGTGAAAAGAGTTGAACAAAATATTACAGAACCTCGTGGATCACATGCTATGAGGGATTTCAATGTGTTTGCAGACTTGTAAGTTGAGTAACTTTGACTCTGCAATACAAGTGTAGTTGGGGTTTGAATTTTTAACTCTGTACAGTCTAATATTGCCATCATTGTAGGAAATTCCTCTCTGTACTTTCCTGGCATTTGTGCCATTATTATGTCTCTATGAGGCCATGCGGGTAGTTCCCCTAGAACTGTGAATATGTAGTCCACCCATGCGTTGAACAAAGTACCAACACTACGTTCATCAATCATAAATCTAAATGCCAAATCTTTTAAATCATGATTTTGTCTCAGTTTCATAAGAACAGGCAAGAGCTGCACACGTAGGGGCATTGTGTTAACACTTTAATTGCAGAAGACGCTGGGCAGCGTCTTTCCCCGCCATGCTTATTCTGCCGAAGACGCTGGGCAGCGTCTTTGATATCAATATTTCAAAAATCTGTGATCGAAATCATATTTCTCCCCCGGAGACATGATATGTACTGTTGAGCCCCTCTCAACTCTCCAACAGTTCAAGAGCGCCATCTGGTGGCGGATCGGCGGATCGCCCAAACAGGAAGTGATGCGGATGAAGTGGTGCTCACCCATATTTTGTCCGGGCACTCGCTATCGTTAGCGGGACTCCATCTTGACACACTGGATATCGATCGGTTGAAAATAACTCGATAAACAACATGATTTGGACGTATATACTATTATACAACCTGGAAATGGATCGGATATTTCTACATCCCATATTAGGAATATTTCAGTTCCACGCTCATCATCCAACGGCGCAAGGAAGATACGGTAAGATTCAGCGTAATTTTTTAACGTGTTCGATATAAACTGCTCTGATGATCATATCACCCACACTAGATGAATGATATAACGTTGGCCACGGAATTATAAACGACCCCCCGCCCATCCGGTCAACATCAGATCATACTTAGTAACTCCTAGAAGCACGTCCAGTTGACATTTTTTTTTATCTCGCACAGATTCCTATCAAACTGTATTTCATCATCAATATAATGCATTTGGGGCTATAAATCAAGTTCTGGAGAAAGCTGCAGAAAACGATAAAAACATACTTATACTTTAGACCGTATTTTAGTATGAATATGTGAATGAAAAAGTATAACGTTGCTACACCCTGAACAATAGATATAGGACGTTGAATGGGCCATAGTAATGTCAATTTAGCAATACAATTTAAAAAGTTATAGCCCTGCAAAGAAGGGGAACTTCTCCATGTTAAATAGGGCTGGCGAGGGATGGTAAATTATGAATTTAACCCCGGCGATCAAAGTGTTAATTTGCCAATCACTTCTGCTATATGTCAATGGGACTGAAGTTTGCTGTGCTGTTTCACTGCTAGGTATACTAAACACAGTACATAGATTGTTGAATTGATCATAAGTGAATCCAGTGGCTATTTGAAATAGGCTGGTTCTATTCTCACCTCCATCTCGAAAGTCATGGAAAAAATAGTCTACGAACAGGTCGAAAAGTACCTAGCGGAAAAAAATCTAATCTACGAATTCCAATCTGGCTTCAGAACATCCCACTCCACTGACACATGCCTTCTCTATTTGAATGACCACATCAAACAAGAGGTGGACGCAGGCAAATACTGCGGCATGGTCATGCTGGACCTACAAAAGGCCTTTGACACGGTCAATCACTCCATTCTGATTGACAAGCTAAAAGCAATTGGTTTTGATAGTCTATCAGTGAGCTGGATGCAATCCTACCTTGAGGGGAGGGAACAGATGGTGGAGGTAAACGGTACCCTATCCCCCCCCCTCACAGTGAGCTGTGGTGTTCCACAAGGAAGCATACTAGGACCGCTACTGTTCCTAATTTATGCAAATGACATGTCGTCAGCTTGTGACTGCAACTTGTTCCTGTTTGCGGACGACTCAGCCCTGCTGGTCTCTGACAAGAACAAGTTACAGGTTGAAAAAACCCTCAGCTCGGAACTAGGCAGAATCTGCATATGGCTCGCTGATAACAAACTATCATTACACATGGGCAAAACAGAGTCCATTCTCTTCGGTTCAAATAACAAACTCAGCAAGACCGACGGCTTCTCAGTTACAGTGGGTGACAATATTGTCACAAGGAAAGATGAAATTACCTACCTGGGGTCCATCCTAGAGGCTAATCTCTCCTGTGACAAAATGGCATCCAATGTAATAAAAAAAGTCAACCAACGAACTCGATTCTTGTACCGGATCTCCTCTCTGGTAAACAAGAACACCCTGAAGACTCTGGCAGGAGCACTCATTCAGGGGTACTACGACTATGCTTGCACCTCATGGTACCAAAGCACCTCAAAGGCGCTAAAAACAAAATTACAAACATCTCAAAACAAACTGGTCAGACTACTGCTTGACCTTACTCCTAGAACCCACCTCACCCCTGCCCACTTCGACAACCTAGGATGGCTTAGAGTAGACGACAGAGTACAACAACTTGCAATGGGCCTGGTCTACAAGATACACTACACGACCAAGGTACCCATGTACATGTCAAAATACTTCCCAAAGGTCAGTGAATACCACGATCACAACACCAGAGGGAGCTCCACAAATCATGTCAAACCCAGATTCGGCTCAAATAAGGGACTAAACACGTTTCGCAATTATGCCACATCAATGTGGAACGCCCTACCCAAAGCTGTAAAGGAATGTGGATCACTACCCACTTTCAAAACCTCTCTCAAGGGACACCTACGGGAGACTGCAATTCAACACTGGCCCCTGTAAATATCCTAACCCAATCATTCCAACCCCCTCCAATGTACAGTCATTTACCTAGTATGGTTTTGTCAATAGTTCAATGTACAATTGTGTTTGTTTGTACAGTGTCTCCTCCCCCCCCCCCCTCAATGTACAGTGTTACTTGTTTATACAGTATGCCCCCCGCCCCCCCCCCCCCCCCCAACCACCTCCAATGTAAATTACCCAGTATGGTTGTCAATATCCCAATGTACCCAACCCCCCCCACCCAACCTCCAATGTACAGTTTCTACGTCAAATGTATATACTCCCTTTTCTTGACTCCTTCTGTATCACAAACAGTACTGTATTTGCAAATCTGGTATGTCATAAATGTATAGATGTAGCAGTACTGACTATCTGTATGTCATGTATGTCATATATGTCTATATGAATTGAAAATGGGGGACCCTGATGGAAACAAGACAAACGTCTTTCTCAGGTCTGCATCCCCTTAACAATTGTATGTATTGAGCCGTACTGTATTGTACCCATTCTGCAATCTGTTAAATAAAGTTTTCATTCATTCATTCATTCACATGGCTGTGCTGCAAGACCTCTGGTGTTAATCTATTTGGTACTTGATTCTGTCTCAGAACAGTATTTATGCTCGTCAGTGATTTGATTTGTGCTTGTTGATTTCTCAATCTTTCATCTCGCTCCTCTTGTCCACCTTCCATTGGGGGAGGCTGCTCCACAGGCCGGCGCTCCTCATCTGGAGGCTCCTCCACACCCTGACCTTCTTAGAGAAGAGAGAGGAGTAAGAGGGGAGGAGAGAGGGGTGATGGATAAGGGGAGAGGGATGAGGGGGAGAGGTGAATGAGGAGAGAGGAATGAGGGGGAGAGGTGAATGAGGGGAGAGGTGAATGAGGGGAGAAAGGAATGAGAGGAGAGAGGGATAAGAGGAGACAAATTACTCCTTGATGTTTCTAATTTTTCTCTCTCGCTGCAGCTCCCACTGTTGCAGCGACCACAGACCAACCCAGCAACATCCCTGCCTGTATCCTCTTCCTGTACCAAGACCATCCCCATGCCCCTCTCTCCAGACATAGCCATACCAACACCACAACACATCACATCCAGAGCTTTGATCTGGAGGAAGCAAGACAACTACAACTGCAAACCACGGGACAGGCTGCATGTCCACTGTGGCACAAGGAGCGAGAGGGCAGGCTGACTGCATCAGAATTTGGCAAGATACTAAAGAGAAAGAACATTTCAGATGCCTTCATACAGTACACATAATTATTACCCCAAGCCCTTCACTGCTACTGCAACAACCTATGGCTCTGCCAATGAATCAAAGGCCAAGCAGTATCAGGAGACATTTCCAGATAGGCATGTTCATAGCTCTGGCCTCCTCCTGCAACCAGATCTCCCCTTCCTTGGGGCAATCCTCTGTGGCAAGGAGCAATAAGGCTTAAACAAGAATACATAGTAGTACTCACAGCAAGGTTCAGTGATCGACTGACGATCTGAATAGTAACCAGGAAGCACACATAAAGCCAACTTAACTAGACACACTAGTACCAATGAGTGCAATCAGGGCAGATAGACAGGTAATTACCATCGGGCAGCGCTGGGGCCTTTGCTCCCAGAGGAGAGCAAAACCCCAAACGTTACACATATATTTCTCAATGAACTCTAGTCTGAACCAGCTTATACAAAATGTGAATCAACGGAAGGAAAATGGGGAAAAGGGAAATGTGTGTGTGTGTGTGTGTGTGTGTGTGTGTGTGTGTGTGTGTGTGTGTGTGTGTGTGTGTGTGTGTGTGTGTGTGTGTGTGTGTGTGTGTGTGCGTGCGTGCGTGCGTGCGTGCGCACACGCACACGCACCCACACACATGCACACACACCCACACACCTACACACACTCAGTATACATAGATATATAGAACATATAGTACAATCTTTTTTATTATATATTTTTTATTATAAATGGAAATAGACAAATATATATAAAACGACACGAGCCCTCACACAAACACATACGCTATCTCTAGTATATGCTTTTTAAGCCACCACCCCTGACTCATAGCATCTCTCATGAATAAACCGTACCCCCTAGCTTCTACAGGCTCAGCCAATACACATCTTAACCCTTTCACTTCCACACGACAGAAGGTTAACCCTTTACTATCACACAACCGACGGCGATGCTGCTAATAATGGAGCATCGCCGTCGGTTGTGTGATAGTAAAGGGCTAACCTTCTGTATTGTCACAGTGAAAGGGTTAACCGGCTGTCGTGTGGCAGTGAAAGGGTTAAGGGAGCAACACTTCGCTGATATGCTGCTGTCGCTCACAACTTTCCTCCCATTCTTAAAATATAAAGCACACGTGTTGCCACACAGAGCCAAGGCTCTGGGAATGTGACACACTGGTTGAAAACACACACACACACACACACACACACACACACACACACACACACACACACACACACACACACACACACACACACACACACACACACACACACACACACACACACACACACACACACACACACACACACACACACACACACACACACACACACACACACACACACACATGTATACACAGGAGCACACACACACACAGAATCAGCATGTGTCAACAGTTAGTGCCAGTGTACGTGTGGGGGTGCGTGTGTACTGCTGTGTATGCATATACAGTACGTGTGTGTGTGTGTTCCCATGCACGTGTGTATATGTATACATACGTGTACATGTGTTTGTTTGTGTGTGTGTGTGTGTGTGTGTGTTGATATACCCCTTTATACAAACATGACAATATTTGTTTGCCATGTCTAGACTAAGAGGCTCAAGCTTGCTGGAGCAAGAGAGACGCACTGACCATCAACACAAATGAGTTGAGACAAGGTAAGAGAGAGAGAGAGGGAGAGAGAGAGAGAGAGAGAGAGAGAGAGAGAGAGAGAGAGAGAGAGAGAGAGAGAGAGAGAGAGAGAGAGAGAGAGAGAGAGAGAGAGAGAGAGAGAGAGAGAGAGAGAGAGAGAGAGAGAGAGAGAGAGAGAGAGAGAGAGAGGAGTAAGAGCAGATCAAAAAGAATGGGTGAGACAATAATGCAGGGCTTGTCACCTGCGTGAGAGAGTATGTTTTGACAGGTGAGCTCAAAGCCACACTGATACATTAGGACAGTGACATCTGAATAATAATGAACACAATACAAATCTCACCACCACATTGATAATAATGCAAGGTTGAACGGGTGGGTTTTGAGGTGGGACAGGATGGGGCTTCTTTGATGTGTGATGGGAGTTGATGTCAGAGTCTGGGAGCAGAGGAGGAGAATGATTTGTTTTCTGTGGACTTAAGGCGGTAGTGTGGTGTGCTCAGAAGGGCTCCATTGGATGAGCGGAGTGAGCGGGAGGGAGTGTAGTGCTGCCGGAGGTAGTAGATGTAATCAGGTGCTATAGGGAGTGGAGGGCTTTGTAAGTGAGGAGACAGATCTTAAAGTCAACCCTATAATTAACAGGGAGCCAGTGAAGTGAAGAGAGGACAGGTGTGATGTGGGTGAACTTGGGGCAGTGGGTGATGATGCAGGCTGAGGTGTGAATGTGGAGGGATTTAACCAATGAGCAATGCATTACAGTAATCTAGACGAAACAAAATGAGGGCATGAACCAGCTTTTCAGTGTCTGAGGGGGACATTAATGGTCTAATGAGAAATGTTCCTAAGGTGAAAGTAACATGTCTTGGTGATGTTATTGATGTGTGGTTCGAATGATAG
The DNA here is from genome assembly GCF_963971535.1 of Notolepis coatsorum. Classification (NCBI taxonomy): domain Eukaryota; kingdom Metazoa; phylum Chordata; class Actinopteri; order Aulopiformes; family Paralepididae; genus Notolepis; species Notolepis coatsorum. The sequence continues at coordinate 76,429,335 of NC_140169.1, read as the reverse complement.
TTTGGGGTCAAATAGAACACCCCCAAGTTTTTCAGTGTGGGGGAGGGGAGAATAGAGTGGTTGGTTTTACCAATAAGCTGAATGTTTCCATCTGGCTTCCTGACAGTCACAGCTCTCACTGTAT
>NC_140169.1:76351711-76426711 GCF_963971535.1 Notolepis coatsorum | reverse complement strand
GATAAGGAGGTGAGAACGTGTGGGCGAACGGAAATAAAAGATAAGAGATAACTTCAGTAACCTCAGGGGGGGAGCTTGTCAATAGCACTATACACCATGGTTTACATTGCTACGCTACTTTACATTTTCACACTTATTCCTAGGGGTGGGAATCACCAGAGGCCTCACGATACGATACTATCACGATACTTGAGTCACGATATACGATAGTATTGCGATACTAAATATATTGCGATATGCTGAGTATTGCGATATTAATATTGCGATATATTGCGATTTATTACCTTTTTTCAACTGCAAAGTAAAATTTTGTCAACATGATTTATCTAATAAAAGAAAGTTCAGTCTGTTCATCTCACTTCAATAATTTTTATTTCAGAACATGGTATTTTCTCAAGCAGACAGATGTAAACTCTGTAATCTGTGTTGCATGTACCTGACAAACTGAACTGTTTGTATTACAGTCGTATTCCAACTTAACTGAATGTCAATATTCCAATGTACAGTTTTGCTTGAACAGTTGTACAGTGTCCCCCCCCCACCCCACCCACCCAACCACCTCGGGGGGGGGGACTGTACATTGGACTCCAATGTACAGTCCCCCCCCCCACGCCACCTACCCAACCTCCTCCAATGTACAGTTTCTACGTCAAATGTATATACGCTCTTTTCTAGACTCTTTTTGTATCACAAACAGTACTGTATTTGCAAATCTGGTATGTCATGAATGTATAGATGTAGCAGTACTGTCTATCTGTATGTCGTGTATGTCATATATGTTAAGATTAATTGAAAATGGGGGACCCTGATGTAAACAAGATGAAAGTCTTTCTCTGGTCTGCATCCCCTTAACAATTGTATGTATTGAGCTGTACTGTACTGTACCCATTCTGCAATCTGTTAATAAACTTTTCAATCAATCAATGAATCAACATGTGTGCGTGTGTGTGGACTACTGTACTATTACAGGTATTGAAATGAACAATGCAACTTCCTTATACAAAAAAAATATATACAAAATGTTTATTTAATTTTTTTTATAAATAATTAAATATCGATACTTGGCGTCCCTGTATCGATTTGATTGATTGATTGATTGAAAACTTTATTAACAGATTGCAGAATGGGTACAGTACAGTACAGCTCAATACATACAATTGTTAAGGGGATGCAGACCAGATAAAGACTTTCGTCTTGTTTACATCAGGGTCCCCCATTTTCAATTCATCGTAACATATATGACATACAGATAGACAGTACTGCTACATCTATACATTTATGACATACCAGATTTTCAAATACAGTACTGTTTGTGATACGAAAATAGTCCAGAAAAAAAGAGTATATACATTTGACGTAGAAACAGTACATTGGAGGAGGTTGGGTAGGGGTGGGGGGGGTGGGGGGGACTGTACATTGGAGGTGGTTGGGTGGGTGGGGGGTTGGGTAGGAGTGGGGGGGGGGAGGTTGGGTAGGAGGGGTGGGTGGGGGACACTGTACAAGCAAAACTGTACATTGGAATATTGACAAGACCATTGGAGGGGGTTGTGTTATGACATTTACAGGGGCCAGTTTCGAATTGCAGTCTCCCGTAGGTCTTCTTTGAGAGTGTTTTTGAAAGTGGGTAGTGATTCACATTCCTTTACAGCTTTGGGTAGGGCGTTCCACATTGATGTGGCATAATTGCGAAACGTGTTTAGTCCCTTGTTTGAGCCGAATCTGGGTTTAACATGATTTGTGGAGCTCCCTCTGGTGTTGTGATCGTGGTATTCACTGACCTTTGGGAAGTATTTTGACATGTACATGGGTACCTTGGTTGTGTAGTGTATCTTGTAGACCAGGCCCATTGCAAGTTGCTGTACTCTGTCATCTACTCTAAGCCATCCTAGGTTGTCAAAGTGGGCAGGGGTGAGGTGGGTTCTAGGAGTCAGGTCAAGCAGTAGTCTGACTAGCTTCGATACAGTATCGCCATGCAAAGTATCGCGATACTACTACGTATCGATATTTTCCCCCACCCCTACTTATTACTGTACATTTTACTCTATATGTCTGTATATTTTGGCTCTGTGTGTGTGTGTGTGTGTGTGTGTGTGTGTGTGTGTGTGTGTGTGTGTGTGTGTGTGTGTGTGTGTGTGTGTGTGTGTGTGTGTGTGTGTGTGTGTGTGTGTGTGTGTGTGTGTGTGTGTGTCTGTGTCTGCGTCTGTGTCTGTGTTCTTTTATTCTTTTGCCTTTCTTTGTGTTTTCACTCAGGCTGAATATGATTATCAGTAACATTTCAAAGATGAAAAGATGTTTTAAAACGTGCTCTCTGCTTGATGCCCTTGGAGACACAAAGCAGCTCAGTCGTGCGTGGATGTGTGTGTGTGTGTGTGTGCAGGGCCGCCTGGGATAAATGCGAGGCCCTGTGCGAGATTTAAACGCGAGAAACATTTTTTTTATTTTTTTTTTTTAATACAGTCAACATATTCTTAAATAATAGCGCTGCCCGAGGCTGGGCATGATACAGTCAACATATAGCAAGAGAGAGAGCGAGAGAGAGCTCACGTTCTACAGTCAATATACAGTGTTATCGCTGCACAGACCCGGCAATGCCCCTGACCCTCCACCAGAGCAAGGCCAGAGAGAGAGAGATAGAGAGAGAGCATGTCTGTTTGTGTGTGTGTTAGAGAGAGAGCATGTATATGTGTGTTAGAAAGAGAGAGAAATATATAGAGAGAGAGCATGTCATTTTGTGTGTTAGAGAGAGATATAGAGCATGTCTGTGTGTTAGAAAGAGAGAGAGAGAGAGAGAGAGAGCATGTGTGTTTGTGTGTTAGAGAGAGAGAGCATGTCTGTGTGTGTGTGTGTTAGAGAGAGAGCATGTATGAGAGAGATAAGCAAAGATGAGCCCCTAAAGGATATTCAACTTTTAATGGAAGAACAAAACAGAAGGAAAAGATAACTTCACAAAGGCAACATGAATATACATAGATCCAAAAGGACAAAGATCAACACTTAAATCCAAAGAGAAGAGGGTCTATACCAGAGAAAACAAAGTAGCAAGGAGCCAATGGCCGACATCAGCTAAATAGGCTAACTGCAAATAGAGTAGCCAGGTACTGACACCAGGCCACACACAGCTTTGGCCAACGCTACCCAAGCTACACAAACGACCAAGACAATTCACACACAGCACATGTCGTATCTCCAAATGTTGTGAAGTAACATATGTTTTGCCTGGAAAAAAACATTGTTATTAACAAAACATTCGGGAGGGGAAGGAAGGAAGAGTGGGGTAATGTCCAATGGACATCTTACCTGCACCAAGGAATGCAGGGCGAAAGGCCGCAACACAGGTCTCCACGTTGATGAAAGGCCTCTCGCTGGCAGGACAAAAAGAAGCTATGGCCGGAGCCTTGTCATGGTGCAGGCCAGACTACATCTTCTGTCAAAGATGATGTCGTAGTCAGAGTGCCAGGGCCTGCTATTCTCACGGCTAATGTCAATGGTCGTAGCACAAGCTAACAGCTAACTCTAGGCTAACTGATAGCATCAAGCTAACGTTCCCAGCCGAGCGAAAACGAGCAGCTAACGTCATAGCTAAACAGCTAACTGGCTAACAGTTAGCTCAACCCGGCTATCGCTAACCACTAGCTAACGCAGAAGCAAGCTATGCGGCTACCACTAAAAAACTGTACAACGTGAGAAAAGCAATACAGGCCAACACTTCAGACAGCCGCTGTGTTTTCCTCTTCTCATCCGAAGAGGGAAGGGAAAAAGAAGGCAATACACGTCCCACTACAGAGTGGTGTTTACCATAGCGGTGCCGGCAACAAGTCCCTCGCGGACTATAGCCGACTTGAGCATGGAGATATTCTCATAATGAAACACCAAGCTCACCTCCCTCGCACCAGGTGCTGACACCAGGCCACACACCGTTAGCTACTACAACAGCTAGCCGGCCCGTTTGGCTCCCGAGAGAGAGAGAGAGATATATCCACGGCGGGAATAGAATAGAGTGCATTAAAAACTCACCAAACGTCCAAGAGGATGGAGACAACCGCGTGGAGTTGACGAAGTTCATCTGCCGAATGACCGTCCTCTTCATCTTGGCATAACAATGCTGCACACGCTCTCTCTAGGTTAGCTAACGCTAGTTAGCCTTTAGCTAAGCTAGCTACTAGCCGACATCATCATGGCTATCCCGACTGAACCACACGTTAGCACTCAATATATTATAACGTAGCTAAAGCTAACTAGCTGTCCCTGCCTTTAGCCCGGATGGCTAGCCTGACTGAACTGTCTAACATGCAACAACTTTCATCTTCAGTCCATCTGCCGAATGACCGTCCTCTTCGTTTTGGCTGGCATAACTAAGCATAACCTCTAAAGCTGCACGCGCGAAATAGTCAAACGCAGCTGACGCACGCCAGCGTACACATAATGTAACCCTTCTTGAAACCAATAGTATGTCTGCTGCAGAGCCCCAGAGCTCCAATAGAGAATAGTGCAGAGCCGCAGAGCCAGGAACATTCTACAAACGTGTCTAATGTGAAATATATAAGCATATAAGCAAAACTAGATTTTAGGTCTGTGATGAAAAAGGGCCTCGCGGGAAGGGGGGCCTCGCAAAAATAAAATAAAAAAATAAAAATAAATTATAAAAAAATTATAAAAAACATAATAAATAAAAAATATTTTTCTTTTATTTATTTAATTTTTTTTTTGTGCAAGGCCCCCCTTCCCGCGAGGCCCTGTGTGTGTGTGTCTGTGTGCGTGCGTGCATGCGTGCGTGCGTGTGTGTGTGTGTGATCCACAGGCAGAATCTGTAATTCGTTGTGTGAATTCCCTGTTCTATTCCATTCCAGTCAGTCGCTCAAAGGCTGTATTACTGAAAAGGTCAGGAAATGTCTGAGAGACACAGAGAGAGAGACATACACACACACACACACACACACACACACACACACACACACACACACACACACACACACACACACACACACACACACACACACACACACACACACACACACACACACACACACAGAGAAAGACGGAGAGGGAGAATCTGTTGCATATTTTCAAAAGGATTTAGAATAATATTCAAAGATGACTTTGAACAGATATACAGTACATCTCTTGATCTGCACTTTAAGAGGAAAAAAGAGGCTAGATCCGTGAAAAAAACGTATATCTTAATTTTTTTCTCACAAATTCAAATGAAACATCTCAAGTTGACCCCAGCAATGACAGGAAATGATAATAAATAGGAAACACTGGGCCTCCCCTACATCAAGAAACTCCTGAAAACGACATAACATCTCACAAATGCACATAAATGAGACAGATACTGCATTTTCCTTAAATTTCTGACTTACAATATTGAAATTTAATTGGAACTATTTAAGATAAAGTTAAAGTTAAATAAAGTTTGAAAATGCAACAACATTTTTGTCAGTAAGCTACTTATGTATATTTTTTTAATTATAAATAAATGCCCATTTGCGGTCATAAGCAGTGGCCTATCGGTAAACATTTTTAAGTTGATGATTTGTTACATCCCTACAGGATATATATATATATTTTTAATATATATATACATATATACACAGTATATATATACAGTATACATTGTATTGAGTGAATACAAAATAAAAAAATTTAAAAACGATATTTTTTTTTTGCATTTTAGAGGGCCCCTTGGTGGCTTCGGGGGCCCTATGCAACCGCCCTTCCCACTGTCTTACACAACCCGCCCTGCCCTTATCTTGATGTAGAAACACCTGCTCAGGCATGCATCACCAGGGCGGGATCTACCATACACATCTCCCTACTCCTGACTGGCTGTGGTCAAGAGGGTTAAGATGTCGATCACAGCAGAGGAAGAAGACAGATGTGAGATGTTTCTTTTTATGTTTCTGCTGTTTCTATTGCAATGTGTCTACTGACGACATGTCAGGCTACATGATGTCCGAGTCCTTATGCTCTTGTCTCTTGATGTTTTTTTGGGAGTTTTTTTTATATTTGCAGTCAGTGCCTTTTAACATTCTGGTAGATTTAGCCAACCATACCATACTCAACATTTACATTTAGATTAATCTTGATTAATGAGCACTGTCCCTGTCAAATAAATACATAGATAAACAATATCAAGTCAGATTTAACTATGGCCTGATTATTCAGTCTGTGAGAAGAGTTTGTTATTGAGTGTTAGGTTGAGGATGATGATGATGAACCTAAACTCAGTGTGTCCACCTTTTTATTTGTGAAGTAAAGTTTAAACACCTTAAATCTTGAAACACATCGGTTCCACATAGCTGGACCAAGACTTCCTCCTCCGTGCACCAGTAATGGTTTACGGTCCAATTAGCCACCAACTCCTTTTCAAAGGCAATGGTGTAATCTGATTTTGAAAGACATTTGTTTCTTTTATTTTATGATTCAAACGTTTCTCCACACAGTAATAATAATATAATAATCAGTACTTGTTGTAGGTGTTTTATGCAGTGGCGGCCGGCCGATAGAGGGCGCTGGGGCGCCGCCCCCCCTGGTGAAGAGAGCAGGAGAAGAAGATATTTTTTTTTTTTTTTAATTTTAGACCCCTAAAAATAAACAATTTAAATATAATATTAACTCATTTTAAGTATGTTTGTGTTTCAAATGCACAATAACGTTAATATATCAAATATAAATCATTGTTTTGTGCGTGATTCACATGACGTCACTGTCTCTCCTGATATAGAGAGTACCTCTAAAGCTGGGCGCATAGACATAGTGCGCACACTGTGCGCGTCACTGTATCGTCGCAGCCAATGTAAATAGGTCGAGCAAATACATTTCGCCTATCAGTGCGTTCAAATATGATGTCTCGGGGCGCGTTTTTCTAGCACTCAAAGCAAGCTCTGCGCCACTGTACTCCCCACGTCGTCAGACAGAAAAGAATGCGAGGAGGAGTCAGTCAGTCCTATTTTATTTATTCAGTTTCGATTCAGTGCGTTAGCTTAGCTAGGCTTGTGGTTCGGTAATAAGATATAAGAAGTGTATTCTCACGAGTTGGAGAGATCAGCACGAGATACTGTACATTACTGACAGTGTTGTATTTGGATTTATATGGAGTCTGGAGGACACACACTTTATCAAGCCTTGCCGGACCACAAAAGCTTCTCGAAGGGTTAACGCGACGGCTCGAGGCTTGTTCCAAACAACAAGTGAGTCTAACAATATGTACTGTTCTGTAGTTACTGAAACTGATTGAATATGGCAAGTCAAGATTCAAGAGGTTTATTTGTCACATACACACAAGGCGTGCAGTGAGGTCTGATATATGAGTGAGTGGCCGCTTTACAATTTACATACTGTAGCTGTCCCTTTGTTAATTAATGTTTAACCTAAATGTAGAACAACTCGACAAAAGTGACCATTGCAAAAACCATTTGACAAAAAAATCTAGGAAGGGGGGGGGATTTTCCCCCCTTATCCACCCCCCCTCCCCCTACCCCGTGCGCCCACCCAAAAGTGGATCGGACCGGCCGCCGTTTTATGCGTTCCGCCTCTTCCGCGTTCCCACATACTGTAGACCTGCAAGAAACCAACAGGCATGTTCCTGTAAAAATCGCTGCCTACATTTCAAGTGCCATCCCCGCTCAAAGGTGATTGGTCAACACTACTTAGACTACAAATGGAAACCAGAACGCTTCCGATATCAAAATCGTGTCCCTTGCCTACAGATTCTGTATTCATGCGGATATCTGTTTATAGAGATGAAACCATCTTTACAAGCCAATATAAGTCTTTGTGTTTGGAATTCATTATTGTAAACAGTATTGATTTGAACGCAAGTACTGTATTTATGAGGAAATAGCACATTCACTTTATTTTTAAATAACTTTTGAATGGTTGTTGATATTACAGTGACCAGCGACTGAAGTTAATAGTTTATCCATTATTTATTGTACCACTGCATATCTGGTTAGGTATACAGTAATGATTTAAATGTAATTGCAGTTCCCCTTAATTACGAAATTATGGTGTAATACAACATTTAAAGATTCAGCAATGCCCTGCTTCACAATCACACAGTTAAACATATTCACACCAAGGAGCTGCCCAGTACAACCACAGTCTGACACTGTTGGCCACTAGGAGCTGCCCAGTACAACCACAGTCTGACACTGTTGGCCACTAGGAGCTGCCCAGTACCACCACAGTCTGACACTGTTGGCCACTAGGAGCTGCCCAGTACCACCCCAGTCTGACACTGTTGGCCACTAGGAGCTGCCCAGTACAACCACAGTCTGACACTGTTGGCCACTAGGAGCTGCCCAGTACAACCACAGTCTGACACTGTTGACCACTAGGAGCTGCCCAGTACAACCACAGTCTGACACTGTTGGCCACTAGGAGCTGCCCAGTACAACCACAGTCTGACACTGTTGACCACTAGGAGCTGCCCAGTACAACCACAGTCTGACACTGTTGGCCACTAGGAGCTGCCCAGTACAACCACAGTCTGACACTGTTGGCCACTAGGAGCTGCCCAGTACAACCACAGTCTGACACTGTTGGCCACTAGGAGCTGCCCAGTACGACCACAGTCTGACACTGTTGGCCACTAGGAGCTGCCCAGTACGACCACAGTCTGACACTGTTGGCCACTAGGAGCTGCCCAGTACAACCACAGTCTGACACTGTTGGCCACTAGGAGCTGCCCAGTACGACCACAGTCTGACACTGTTGGCCACTAGGAGCTGCCCAGTACGACCACAGTCTGACACTGTTGGCCACTAAGAGCTGCCCAGTACGACCACAGTCTGACACTGTTGGCCACTAGGAGCTGCCCAGTACGACCACAGTCTGACACTGTTGACCACTAGGAGCTGCCCAGTACGACCACAGTCTGACACTGTTGACCACTAGGAGCTGCCCAGTACGACCACAGTCTGACACTGTTGGCCACTAGGAGGAGCTGCCCAGTACAACCACAGTCTGACACTGTTGGCCACTAGGAGCTGCCCAGTACAACCACAGTCTGACACTGTTGACCACTAGGAGGAGCTGCCCAGTACGCCCACAGTCTGACACTGTTGACCACTAGGAGGAGCTGCCCAGTACGACCACAGCTTGACACGGTTGGCCACTAGGAGCTGCCCAGTACGACCACAGTCTGACACTGTTGGCCACTAGGAGCTGCCCAGTACGACCACAGTCTGACACTGTTGACCACTAGGAGGAGCTGCCCAGTACGACCACAGTCTGACACTGTTGGCCACTAGAAGCTGCCCAGTACGACCACAGTCTGACACTGTTGGCCACTAGGAGCTGCCCAGTACGACCACAGTCTGACACTGTTGGCCACTAGGAGCTGCCCAGTACGACCACAGTCTGACACTGTTGGCCACTAGGAGCTGCCCAGTACGACCACAGTCTGACACTGTTGACCACTAGGAGCTGCCCAGTACAACCACAGTCTGACACTGTTGGCCACTAGGAGCTGCCCAGTACGACCACAGTCTGACACTGTTGGCCACTAGGAGCTGCCCAGTACAACCACAGCTGTTTTGTCGTGTAATCAGGTGGAGGGAGAGAAATGGAAAGGAGGTAGGTTTTTAGGCGGGGGGGGGGGGGGGGGGGGGGCGACAGTGGCTCAGGAGGTAGAGCAGTCATCTGGTAATCCGGAGGTTCCCGGTTCGATTCCTGCTCCTCCCAGGCAGCCATTTACCATTTAAGCAGGCATGAGTCAGGCCACCTAAATGGAGCTAATGATTGGGAGACGCAGGACGATTTGGGAGGAAAATGTGTTGTTCCACGAGAGATAGTCATCACTAACTTGAGGCCTGACCTTGTATTATGGTCTGCTAGTAGTCAGCGGTTAGTTTATTTTATATAATTGAGCGTGCCTTTGGAGGATTCAGTGGAGGAGGCGTATGGAAGGAAAAAGCTTAGATATGCAGATTTGGCAGCAGAAACTGAACGGCAAGGATGGATCGGCAAAAGTCCAGAACAAAAAGCTGACCGTGAGTCGAACCAACAATGATTGCGGTTTGTGGGTGAGTGCTCTCGCCATTAGACTTTTTCATTTTCGATACAGTACATCAATATATTATGCTACTAGTTTAAAGTCATAACTACTTATGACTTTAAACTGTTAAACAGTAATCCAGAACAATTTTATTGCACTGTAAAAAACTGATTTTCTATGTCTGTACTTTACGTGCTCATTTTATGTCTATTCTATTCTACTATTTTATTGCACTGCACTATTGCACTATTTTTCTCTGTCTATTTTATCTTACTCTTTTTATTATTGTCTATTTAAAACTGAATCGAACCATAAACAAGGTGGCCTGTTGGGATGTTAGATCCTAATGTGAAAATCTGTGATTTTATATGTCTGCATTTTTTTTTGTGCTCATTTTATGCCTGTCTTTTTTCTGTTGTGAAGCACTTTGAGCCGCAGTTTCTGTATGAAAGGTGCTATAAAAATAAAGTGTATTATTATTATTATTATTATTATTATTATTATTATATATTATTATTATTATTATTATTATTATTATTATTATTATTATTACATATATTAAAGGGGAACTATCTTATAAATGGCCTTTTTGAGTGTTTAGCATTGTTTCCTAGCTATGTGAACTTATATTAATATGATCTATGTCTCAAAATTCTCATATTGGTGCATTCTTCCAATTCTCCTCTCACAATATTCACCCTCACTGAACTGAGTCATTTGAAAATGTGCGCGATTTGTGATGTCAGAGAGACACCGCTGCATGATAATGGAGAGATACAAGATGAGCTGCACACAGTTCTGTACCCACTCCACACAGTCAGCTCAAAACGGCTCGAGATCTTGAGGTAGAAAAATGCTGTTTTTGAGGACTTGATTAGAAATACAAAACAATGAATAAAAAAATATATATATTACAGAGGTGTTCCATAGACTCACAGGAATTGTGTAAAAGTGCCCAAATAGTGAAAGAAATAGTAAAATAGTTCCCCTTTAAGTAAATTTTTTCCTGTGGAGGATTAGTACTTTATTGAGACCGGGCTGCCTCAATGCACCAGGGGCGTTTTTAGGGTTAGAAAACATTGGGGGCTTCAGCCCAAGGGGGTGGAGGGGACAACCCCCCCCCCTTTTTTTTTTTTTCACACAGAAATACGCAATTTTAGAGTCATTAGAGACGAATACTGAAGAACTAGATTCTAGTTTTTTAAAGTGAGGTCCAGGTCCATGAGAGGGATATGGGCAGTCCCCATAGAAAATTCAAAGTTAACAGGACCAAATCATCAGTTTCTTATTTATTTATTTAACCTTTATTTAGCCAGATAAAACATTGATATGGTCCAAGAGGCCCCAATGAGGGTACAAATATACATATATACACATATACATACATACATACATACATACATACATACATACATACATACATACATACATACATACATACATACATACATACATACATACATTCAGGGCCGCCTCAGGGGGTGTGCGAGCAGTGCGGTCGCACAGGGCCTCGCGGGAAGGGGGGCCTCGCAAAAAAATAAAATAAATAAAATAAAAATAAAATATTTTTTATTTATTATTTCTTTTATTTTTATTTTTTATTTTTTATTTTTTTTTGCGAGGCCCCCCTTCCCGCGAGGCCCTTTTTCATCACAGACCTAAAATCTAGTTTTGCTTATATGCTTATATATTTCACATTAGACACGTTTGTAGAATGTGTCTGACTTGTTCCTGGGTCTGCAGACATACTCACTATTGGAGCTCAGCCTCTGGGGCTCTGCAGCAGACATACTATTGGTTTCAACGAAGGGAGTGGTTACTTACATCATGTGTAGTACGCCGGCGTGAGTCAGCTGCGTTTGACTATTTCGCGCGTGCAGCTTTTGACTATTATGCTTAGTTATGCCAGCCAAGACGAAGAGGTCGGTCATTATCAGTCGGTCGGTCACCAAGGAACGTTGACGAAAGGCTTCTCGCTGGCGGGACAAATGGCCGGAGCCTTGTCATGGTATAGCCATGATGATGTCGGCTAGTAGCTAGCTTAGCTAAAGGCTAACTAGCGTTAGCTAACCTAGAGACAGCGCATACAGCCAAGATGAAGAGGATGGTCGTTTGGCAGATGAACTTTGTCAACTCCACGCGGTTGTCTCCATCCTCTTGGACGTTTGGTGAGTTTTTAACCTATTCTATTAACTCTATTCTATTCCCGCCGTGGACATCTCTCTCTCTCTCTCTCTCTCTCTCTCTCTCTGGAGCTAAACTGGCCGACTAGCTGTTGTAGTACTACTAGTAGCTAACGGTGTGTGGCCTGGTGTCAGCACCTGTATGTAGCCGCATAGCTTGCTTCTGCGTTAGCTAATGGTTAGCAATAGCCTGGTTGAGCTAACTGTTAGCCAGTTAGCTGTTTAGCTACGACGTTAGCTGCCGGCTGCGCTCGGCTGGGAACGTTCGTTTGATGCTATCAGTTAGCCTTGAGTTAGCTGTTAGCTTGTGCTACGACCATTGACATTAGCCGTGAGAATAAAAAAAAAAAAAAACAATAAAAAAACAATAAAAAAATCTAACCCTAACTAACCGTACTGTCATGCACTTGTCCTAATAAACTAACCTACACTGTAGCACTCAACACTTTGATGAACATTGTTGCTCAGCTGATAGAGTTGTGCCCTTCCTGATGGCTTGTCGTACAGAACTTGTAAGTCGCTTTGGATAAAAGCGTCAGCTAAATGACTAAATGTAAATGTAAATGTAAATGAGAGGCCTTTCGTCAACGTGGAGACCTGTGTTGCGGCCTTTCGCCCTGCGTTCCTTGGTGCAGGTAAGATTAATGAAAATCATGACATTACCCCACTCTTCCTTCCTTCCCCTCCCGAATGTTTTGCCCTTAGGAGTCACGCTGGAGCTTTGAACCCGTCGGCGGACAACAAAAGAAATTCGAATCCCTCTTAAATACTCAAAAAGGACATCTTTTCAGAAATCGATAAAAATAGAAAAATTGCCATTTCTAGTGCTTTGACATGTAAGGTATACGTCCCCCAACTTGCTAAACCTAATACGACTTGTAAATACGTTTAATTCTTCCTAGATGGTATGCTTGTAATAATCTCCATTTGCGATAAAAACTACATCGCGCGTCACATCCATGGACGCGCGCACACACCACACACACCAACAGCGCATAGGTGTTAATCACTGAGTGATCTAATATGCATATTCTTCAGCGCGAGAGGGGGGGGGTTGTGTTTCTCACTGTCTGTCATTGATAATATAATCTGGTCCTGCATTATTATTATTATTATCATTCTCTCTCGAGAATACACGGGACCCGACAGAACGTTAATTTATGTATTAAAAGTAGTCTTATGCTTTTCATCCTCGCCCGTGTATATACCCACGTCGCGCTAAAACAACATAAACTACTGTATGGCAGACAGAGTGCGTGTGTGTACGAGTTATGAGTTATCTCGCAGTTCATTCAAGCGCGCATCACGGTCATGACAGCTCTCTAGAGTAGAACGGTGCGCTCACAGGGGCGTAGCTGGAGATTCTGGGCCCCATGAAAGAAACAATTTGTAGGCCCCCCAATCTATTAAAAAATGTGGGGCCCCCAATCTATAAAAAAATGTGGGGCATTTGCTGGGCCCTTGGAATCATCCTAGCCCCCCCCCCCCCCCCCAGCTACTCCCCTGCACACACACACACACACACACTCTCTCTCTCTCTCTCAAACAGAGAAATCAAAAGAAATCAGTACATTGTTGTTGATTATTATTCTCTATGTGTTTTTAATAAAATTGTGTGATATTCTATTCCAGTTGTCTTTGGTCTTGTTTTCTCTGGTTATGATCATGTTATTAGTGTGTGTGTGTGTAAAAAAACTAATTAATAATATAATTATTATAAATGTCGCTCTCTCTCTCTCTCTCTCTCTCTCTTGAAATCTACAGTTACACATTGCTGTATTTAGTGAGGTAAATGAGTACAAGACATGTTTCACAGACACACACACACACATACACACACACACATACACAGACAGACAGACACACACACACACATTTACATTTACACATTACATTTACATCTAGTCTAGTTTGCTTATTTTTTTTTGATATGGTACAGTACTGTAAATACAGACACAGACACACACACACACAGAAACACACACACACACAGGCTAGGCCTCCTGCTGGGTCCATTCACTGGAATAACAAAGGAATGACTGGGCCTTTGCTCCAGGTGTGAAATGGTTCTAGTGACAATGATCACATTGAATTCTGGGAGTGTAGTTCTCTCATCAGATAGCTGAATGAACTTGGATCTACTTCAAGTCCTATACTGAAAAGGTGTTAGGATTTTACCAGAATGTTTGATAGGACATTGATTGAAAACTATCGTCTCAAATTTGACAATTGATGGCTTATTTTGAAGGTATGAATCTGTAATTTTATATTATGTAACAAAAAAAAAGGGGGAAATTCTCAGGAGGAGGAGCTCTTTAGGTTAGACTCCTAAGGGTTATAACGATGTTTTTTTTCAGGCAAAACATATGTTACTTCACAACATTTGGAGATACGACATGTGCTGTGTGTGAATTCATTGTCTTGGTCGTTTGTGTAGCTTGGGTAGCATTGGGCTGTTGGCCAAAGCTGTGTGTGGCCTGGTGTCAGTAGCCTACCTGGCTGCGTGAATATTAAAGGCAACCAACTTGTGTTCAGCTTTTCGTTCAGCGTTTCTCTGATTGGCCACACGGCCAATCAATCAATCCACTAGCACACGCCCTCGCGCAAAGAGAGACGCGGCAAAAGCGCTGGTCGAACCAGCGGTGTTCTGTTGTGTGACTGTACTCTACAGCGGTGTTCTGTTGTGTGACTGTACTAAACACTTCCACCACATGACCGACATTTGACATACAGTACACCTCATATCTATGTTGGGATTATGTTTGGTCATGACAAAACAATAAAAATCGCTACTGTTAGTAATGCTGCCACCACCCACTTCAATGACAGAGCTCTCATATTTGCGAATGCATAAACTATATCTTAAATTATGGCGATGTGTCTAATATGGCTGTCACGAAGTCATTGATAAGCGACAGCCATTTTAGACACATAGCCATAATTTAAGATATAGTTTATGCATTCGCAAAATATGAGAGCGCGCCGCTGTCATTGAAGGGCTTCCTACAACAGAGCACCGCCGCTGCTGCTGCTGAAGCTGTATCAAGCCGGCAGCGGCGCACGGACGCCGGGGAAAAACCACCGCGTCGCCCCGCTGGCGTTTCAGGCTCAGCAGCCTCCACGGGCGAAATAACATATAACGTTACAGTTCCACACTGATGTACAGTGAGTGTCTAATATGGCTGTCGCGAAGTCATGCCTCTCCCTCTGAAAGCCCATAATCCCAACATAGATAGGAGGTGTACTGTATGTCCACTGCTACCGCAGCTGAACACAATTAAGTTGGTTGGAACAGCAGCCCAACAAGTACACAAGTTGGTTGCCGCGCTGCCGCTCGCTTGCTCCTTGGATTTAATTTGGGACGTGCGCTTGCCTGCGCGTGGGGGCGCGGCCAATCAGAGAAAAGCCGAACACAAGTTGGTTGCCTTTAATATTCACGCTACCTGGCTAGCCTTTAGCTGTCGGCCATTGGCTCCTTGCTGCTTTGTTTTCTCTGGTATATACCCTCTTCTCTTTGGATTTAAGTGTTGATCTTTGTCCTTTTGGATCTATGTATATTCATGTTGTCTTTGTGAAGTTATCTTTTCCTTCTGTTTTGTGCTTTCATTAAAAGTTGAATATCCTTTAGGGGGTCATCTTTGCTTATCTCTCTCATACATGCTCTCTCTCTAACACACATGCTCTCTCTCTCTCTCTCTTTCTAACACACACAGTCTGCCTATGGCGGCCTTTCTCGATGGCTAGGCTGTGCTCGCTGAGTCTGTACCTAGTCAAGGATCTTCAGTCACAGTGCTCAGGTATTCTGCCACTGTGTACTCTCTGTTTAGGGCCAAATAGCATTTCAATTTCTTTCCAATGTGTCTCTCTCTCTGTACACTGTATATTGACTGTAGAACGGGAGCTCTCTCTCGCTCTCTCTCTTGCTATATAGCCTCGGGCAGCGCTATTATTTACGAATATGTTGACTGTATAAAAAAGAAAGAAAAAAAAAAAAAATTATATATTATATATATTTTTTTTCTTACCTTTTGGGGGGGGGGGGGGGGGGCTCGCGTTTAAATCTCGCACAGGGCCTCGCATTTCTCCCAGGCGGCCCTGCATACATTACATACACACATATACACCAGTAACAAAATAAAAACACAGTTAAGAATCATACACAGTATGAATGAAAATTCGCAGTGTCAAATATGCAGTGTCAAAGTACATTGACTCTTTCAGAGTTATTACAACAACAGTTTGAGTAAAATGCAGACAGTGTTGGTGAAATATTTCGTAGTTAATTGGCTGGTGTCATCACTACTCTGGGAAGCTCCGCCCATCTCCTTCTCTTGAAGAATGTCCAAGACACGCCATTTTCTTCACGTTGCGGCAGAGGTAACTCAGCAGGTAAGTTTCTCCCCCTAATCACATATTAATTAATTAATTCGGTAGCTATTGGCTTCCAGCAACTTGCAAGAGGTAATGTTAATGTTGTTAAATACAATGTGGAGGGGTGATTGTGAATTGTATCGTTTGGAAAAAAAGATCGAAAAAAACACAGGGCGATACATTGGCTTAGTAACAAACATTTGCACGCCATGTTCTGAGGTAAATGTGTCCTACAGTATGAAATCAATTAACAGTTATTTGGCATTTGACCAACATTATTATTTTGTTAAGTCCACAGATTTCGGCGACAGCCAAGAAGACTGCACGCACGTGCGCCATTTCACATTGAGTGAGGCCTTGAACGTGAGCCAGCCTTGCCCTTCGTGAGTTTTTTCAAATGTGTCTTGCTAGCTAATGTTAATGCAGGGAAATACCCTTGAATGATATAAGTAATCTGTACTATGAAATGGTGTGTTATGAGAGTGAGTGCATTAGAATGCATACAATATGGTTGATTGAGTTTAATGGAAGAAACACAGGGAAAAGGCAAGGAAAAGCCCTGGGTTATATAGCTCTCCTTTTTTTGTCTGTTTGCATCTGTGGGAAATTAGTGTCAGGCTTGAATATTCAGTGACTTTGTACTTATTATTTACCTTATTGGGGACATTGATCTAAGTAAAACATTTAATAATAACTTAACTTAGATCAATGTCCCCAATAAGGTAAATAATAAGTACAAAGTCACTGAATATTCCATCCTGACACTAATTTCCCACACTTCCCTGTGTTCAAGTTGCCCACTCGTTGGTAACTCTCTTGCAGGCTTGCTGCAAGCATGCTGTTGAAAGTACAACTGGGAGATGTCCAAAAGTTTGTTCGGATTACAGAAATAAATCTGATCGAGTTTCTGAGTGCAGGTAAGAAATTGGGATCATTGGGAAATTGTCCTCAATGTGATACTCATGGTTATCCACTGGGTGGATCTGTGGCTTCATCTATTGTATTGCAGACAGCAATTATTCAAGATTAAGTGAATATTTAGTGAGTAGATTTAGAAATCACTGGATACATCCAATGACATTTCTGTTTACAAAAGCTTTTGTGCCCGTTTCTAGCATTTGCAAAGTTTGGTGTCCCAGCTGTAACGGAAGGTGTGAACGTTTTTGACAGTTCGGGGACCGAATTAGATGACGATGTTTTTGAGGAGGTAGCAAGAGATGCATCCACTGGGGTGCTAATCATCAAATATGACACAGGTTTGATTACATTTGTAATATATATTTAATGAATAAGTTATTTATCATGTGAAGCTTACATTCGATTAGATAAGGGACATCTTTATGAGGAAACTGTGTATAATCTTTTTATTTATTTATCCTGTCTCCACGCTAGCCTCATCTGAGCAGTCTGTCTCCACGCTAGCCTCATCTGAGTGGTCCCAACCATCATCCCTGGATTCGTCAGGGTCCCAACCATCATCCCTGGATTCGTCAGGATCACAGGATACTGTCATCATTTCAGAGGACCCTTCACGAAAACGCCATAGGCTGGATACAGAGGCCAAGCAAGTAAGAGTTGACACACATGTAATATGTATGCATCACCCTGTGATTCACAACTCAGAAATGCATGTTTTTTACTGTCAATGTTATGCCCCCATCTTTTCCATTGTACTGGTCGCGTGCCTGTAAGAATATTGTAGCTCACTTGAGATTGGATGGATCTCTCAAATTATCATCTCCACGAGTCAGAAGCATGCTAGACAGACCTCAGATAGGGTTAAAACTGATATTAAGGATACTTATCCTTTACCTTAACTTTGAATTGCAGTCTACAGTATATTCCTAACACTGAATTTTTTTTGTGCATGTGCTTTTGTGCTTCAAGTTGGTGGAATCCATTCTTCGTGAGAAATCTGGTGGAGAACGCATAATAAATGAATACAATCTAACCAAGTCCTTGCACGATGACAACAGAAGGAAAATGGTGAACCTATTGGCAGCTGACTTGACAGAGAAGAATGGGTAATTAGCTCCTTGTTTTTAGTTTGTTCTCAATCTAGCTTTCCGATTAATTTGAAATCTAAATGAAATCCAGGGAATATGACTGAGAAATACATTCTTCTTTAATCTTAATCTTCCAGTACTTCACCACCCAGACATCTGAAAGAAAAGTATGCGAGAGGAATCGTGACCTTATTCCCCTACCTCAGTGACCCACACTCTAAGAATGGCTATGTGAGTTGCACACAGTAATGGTTGTGGCAATATTGATAAATTTTTTATCCTACCAGAGCATGCTGTTTTTCACTTTTAAATGTGAAGTGTCTGTTTTTATTCCACCCTCCAAGGAGCATTATTATGATGGCCAGAGTGGCAGTGGATACTTGGCCTGGAGGATTAAAACTATTCAGAGAACCGCTGCTAAAGACAAACGATCATCATTTGGAGGTAACACTAATAATGCATATCTTGAGTACAACGAGTTGATTAACAAAACAAGCGGCATTATTGATTACTGTATACAGGGCCGTAGCCAGGGTTTAGAAATTAGGGAGGTCCATTTATTTTTTTGGCCCAGACCGGCCCACTATAATCGGTCGGACACCAGACCGGCCCACTATAATCGGTCGGACACCACCCAGCCAGGGTTTATAAATTAGGGAGGTCCATTTATTTTTTTGGCCCAGACCGGCCCACTATAATCGGTTGGACACCACCCAGCCAGGGTTTAGAAATTAGGGAGGTACATTTTCTTTTTATACAAACTTTATTATCTAGAGATCAACTTAAGGTCAGTCACTCACAAAGTCATTTACAGGACGTGGGGGCACTTACAGGTGAGTGGCCTAAAGAGTGCACCAAAGCCCTGTGGTCTCTTATGCATTTATAATTTGGTGAATGGGCTAAATGCATACCAAAATGAGTTAGACAACCCAACCTATTCATTCAAAATGCATTATCTATAATAAAGTCACCTGTTGTTGGTAAAAAAAATAATTTTACTGAAGTATTAATATATTTCTCCACTTCTTGGCTCACTGAAAGTACACAAAATAAGGACAGACAAAGACAGAGACACAAAAAGCTGTACAATTTAAACAACACCATACTGGTAATGAGCAAATATGAGCAATTAATGCATGGAGCTGTTCCATCTTATTTCATTTGATACTAACTACTCAGTTCATACAGATTTCAAGTATCCAAATATCAATGATGAATATTGCATAAGGTTTACACAGTTAATAGATCACCTGTTTTATATTCACGCTCAGAGAGGAGTAATAGTTAGATCTTTATGTGTGATTTATATGTCAATTAAATCAATGGTGTGCTTGTTTGGTTGGGGAGTTTGACCTCGGTGGCCTCATAGCTGGCTACGGCCATGACTGTGTACCTGCAGAACTCCATCAATCAGGCCTTTGGTAGATTCTTTTTTTTTGTGTTTTTCCCCATATTCTGTAGAATCCTGTGGAGAACCATCTCGTGGAGGAGGACCAACTGCCAGACGAGATTCCCATGTTGTTGCAGAGACTGCCCTGAGCGAAGAGGAGTGCAAGGAAGCGATCTCACTAATGAAACATTCAGCTGATGAGGACACAGTGAAGAACAAGATGAAACTGACATTTGACTATAGGCACAACAAGGTCCTCGACCCCCAGCAGTCAAGCAACATACTGTCTGACTTTCCACGTTTCCAAGACGTCAAGGGCTTGGTAATTATCTATAGTTAGTAGAAAAGACTCACGCACATCCCAAGTGTATAGTCACGGGTGCTAGACTCAAAATAGATCTGTAATGTTGTGGAAAAAAAGTCTGCACACCGTCTGTAGTGTTCCCAAGTTTTAATATACTTGAACACAACGTTTCGGCCTGTGGTAATTATCTGCCATTATTTTGACCATTTTGTGACACTTGAATGATAGACGGTAGATGTATTGTACCTCAACTAGCACCCACTAACTTTGGTTGGCTGTGAAATCCTGAAATTGTCCCCCAATCCCCCCTCTCCAGGTTGAACAGGATTTCGTTCTGATGTTTGGAGAAGGTGTATCAGGCAAGCTTCTGGAAAAGTGGCCGACCACATACAAGAAAAAGATCATCCAACAATGCAGACGGCTTCCATCCACCAGTGAGCTTCAAGAGCTCCTGCTGATAGCTGATCCTCCTGAGGATGACACTGAAGTGGATGCTGACGTTGGTAAGCTGCTTTTGAGCATACCATTCTTGTTGTTTTTCACTGAACTTCTGTGAAAAATGTACGAGGCATTTTGTATTATCAACCAGTCAAAAGTGTCTTCCCATTCACTTGAATGAGTGCATCCAAGCTTTTTACTGGTACTGTATATTCATATTTTGAGTGGCAGAGCTTCTTGTGATGAACTGCTGTCTTTTATCTTATTTTGTAAAAATACTGCTAACATTGCAGATGGACTGAATTTAGTTTATGGTCTAGATAATTCAAGTGTCTTAACATCCAACTTGTATCGTTACAGGTTGGGACAGTGACCTCTCATCGATTCTACTGCTGTTGCACTTGATCCCACCCTCTGCTCAGGGGCGGAAGAGACCAGGGAAGGTGTCGGCGTCCAACGCGGAGCAGCATCTTCTGATCTTCAAGAAGGTTGGTATTTTCTCCTAATGTACAAATTTATAATTATAATGCTACAATCATGTAATTATTATTATTATTTTTTTTTATATCCCCCCCCTCCTTTTTCTCTGTTTTTCTCCCATTCCAATGTTAGTCGTTATGCCAATTCTTAGCCCCTTTCGTGACTGCGATGCAAGCCAGGGGCTCGAATACGCAGTCACTGGCTCCCACGTTACTAGCCATGTTAATGTGCACATCAAGCACTGCTTAAAAGCGAGCGGTGGGTCAAATATATCACGTAGACATTTCAAAGGTACCCAGCGTTCCATTAGGGTTTCACACACACACGCGGCAGGGTTTGAAAGCTCGGCGTTGCTAATAAACATTTTAAATATCTTTTATAAACTGGTCAACACTGCTCAAAACGGCTGTATTTCCGTATTTGGCTGCCTGGTGCGCCTGTGCTGTGATCACAGCGCATGCGCATCATGCACCCAACGCCGGAAATAATGCACTGCCAATTGTGTTAGTATGACGGCCGGCCAAGTCGGAAGCAACGCAGAGAGCTGGGCTCGATACCAGTATCTCCTGCGTTGGTGACGAGCGCCTTGCCCGCTGTGCCACCCAGCCGCCACAATCATGTAATTCTAATTGTTTCTCCATGTGTGTTTGTCTTCTCAGACTGGAACAAGCATCCAAGAGCATCTTGATGCCATCACTACCAGCAATCAACCCTATCTCCTGGCTGTTGGAGTGAAGAAGAATGCGATCCACCGGTTCTACATCATTCTTGACAAGAAGGCCATACCTTGCAAGTCAATCTCTTCTCTTGGTGCTTTAGATGAACTCTTTAAGGCACATTATGTGTTTGGCACAGCATACAACACCATATGCTGCGCAACATGTACACGTTCCTCCAGACCACTGTGTACAGTATTGATGTTGGGAAAGTCAAGGAGAGTCCTCGTGTTGCTGAAGTTAGGGCGAGGTTGCTTCATTAGTGCATGAGGCTTCTCCTCCGCCATGAAGTGTTTTGATTGTCGGAAGGAGTTAGGTTGTACAAATAGGCTTGTTAGGCATTTGCGAATAGTTCACGGTTACGTTCAAGGAAAAAAGCTTCGCCTTAAATGTGCTCAGACTGGATGTAGCTATAGGTTTGGTACGTTTTCAGGTTTTAGGAAACATTTAGACAACAAACACACTGAGTATATTGACCAAGAGGTTGACACTGATGTTAATGTAAACAGTGTAGGAGAGGCGGTGATCGCTAATGTAGATGAGACCGCCACAACATCTGATGTCGATGCGACGGCCACATGTGGACTGTTCAGAAACTCTAATAGGAGCACTCTCGATATGTGTGCAACTGCTGTTGCACAACTCAAGGCTGCTGGAACCAGTCAGTCTACTGTAAAAAGTTTTGTCTCAACCATGGAAGAAGTGATTTCTGAGATTCATAGTCACGCTAAAGATGCAGCTCTACAGTGCTTATCTCCACAGGACACAGAAAATAAGAACAGCATAGAACAGTCATTCCAAAAGTTGGAAAACCCATTCACACACTTAAATTCTGAGGCAAAAATAAACAAACACTTCAAAGAGAAATGGGGAAAAGTTGAACCCGTTGAAAAGGTGCTTGGCACAAGATTTGACAGCAGAAGAAACAAAACTACTGGGACATATGACCAGGTCATTGTAACTGATAAGTTTGCATATGTTCCCATTTTGGAAACGCTGAAGAGCATTTTTCAAAACCCAGAACTTGCAGACATGTTAAAGCCCAGGCACATGACTAAGGAAGGTGTGTATGCAGACTTGAGAGATGCCACCTATTTGAAAGAAAGTCCCCTGTTTTCAGTAGAAAAAGATTCCTTTCAAATTCAACTTTTTTATGATGACTTTGAAACTGCAAATCCATTGGGCTCTAAAAAGGGTATACATAAATTAGGTGGTGTATACTTTACATTAAGAAATTTCCCCCCAATCTATAATTCCTCTTTGATTAATATTCATTTGTGTGCTCTTTTCCATGCACAGGACATTAAGCGTTATGATTTCAATTTGATACTTGAGCCACTTGTCAATGATCTGAAAGTACTGTACTGGAGACAGAGGGACTTAAAATTCCCATGTTTAGACACGTGATTCGTGGTACCATAGTTCAGGTCACTGGGGATAACCTTGGCTTGCATGGTCTGTTTGGGTTTGTGGAGTCATTTGGGGCTCGGTATTGCTGTCGTTTCTGTCTCCTTGAGAAAGCTCGTTTTCAGACTGTATTCTGTGAAGATGATCCGGCTGTTGTACTAAGAACTGTTGAGATGCACGCACAACACTGTCAAACTATACAGACAGATCCTACGCTACCTCATATATATGGCATGAAACACAGTTGTATGTTGAATTCACTTGAGTATTTCAACACAGCCACCAACTTCTCTGTAGATATCATGCATGATATTTTAGAGGGGGTTGCTCAGTTTGAGGTGAAACTTATTCTCAAGTACATTCTTCAGGAGAAACTTCTAAATGCTGAACAACTGGCTGGCAGAATACATGCTTTTGACTATGGTTACAATCAGCAGCGAAACCGTCCGCCAAGAGTCAAGTTGTTGGGTGAAAGTAAGGATTTGGGGTTGAATGCCACACAGTCTTGGTGCTTGTTGCGCAATATGCCTCTGATATTTGGTGATTTAATACAGACTGATGATAAGTACTGGCATCTTCTGCTTTTGCTTCTACAGATTGTTAACATTGTATTTTCACCAGTCCTGTCATATGGCATGACCATTTATCTCAAACATGTAATCACTGATCATCATCGGCTCTTCAAGCAGTTATTTCCTAGAAGCAACCTATTGCCAAAGCATCACTTCATGATACATTACCCTCGTAATATAAGGAACATTGGCCCAATTCTGCACATGTGGTGAATGCGTTATGAAGCTAACCATAACTTCTTTAAGAGACAATTAAAAAGCTTTAAAAACATTACAAAGACATTAGCCCAAAAGCACCAAAGTTGTATGGCAATGTATCGGGAGTCCTTTACCAAAGAAAGAAAGATTAACCATAGGTCCAGGAAAGATGGTGGCACTTGTTGAGCTCAAAGAAGGTCCAGAGATTGCTTCCTTATTTGGAGATGTAACCAGTGTTTTTTCTGCCAAGTGGATAAAACATCATGGTACAGAGTACCGCTGTGACTTGATTATCTGTACTGAGGTAGCATTTGAGATGCCTGTGTTTTGTAAGATCAAGACTATTGCTGTGAAAGATGACAGTGTATTGCTCTGTGGAAAACTGATGGAAACCATGTGTTTTGATGACCATTACCATGCCTTTAAGGTCAGACTGCATCCAGACGGAGTTGTAAAGGTCTTGGATATAAATCAGCTGTGTTACTTCAAACCATTTGATATTCAAATGAATTATCGAACGACAGATTGCTCAAAGTATATTGTTCCATATTGCCACTTTATGCAGACCTGCTAATGTGATTGTTTTATTACTGCATCCAGACGGAGTTGTAAATAGGGTTGGGTACCGAAAACCGGTTCTAATAGCAACCGGTTCCTAACTTCCGGTTCTGGAACCGGAAGTAACATATTTGCATTTCGATTCTTAATATTTTATTTTTTTTTACTTTGTTAATTAATACCATAGTTACAGTACAGCAACCAAATTAAACTGTATCAAGTCAACTGAAAATGTGAATAGTATAAAAAAAAAAAAAAAAAAAAAAAAAAAAATCTGAACCGGAATCGTTCAAATCCAAACGATGCCCAACCCTATATAGTTGTAAAGGTGTTGTATAAATCAGCTGTGAAGTATTGTTCCATATTGCACTTTATGCAGACCTGCTGTATACTGTTTATGTTTTATTTTTTTATAAGCCTGCCTGACCCTGCCTGACCAACAATAAAATTGTTGAAATCATTATTTTGTGGTAACTTGTGATTTTTAATGTATATTGTATGTAAATGCAATTTCACACTATACAAGAGTAAATTAAGTGTAAAATTAACACCAGTGAGGTTTATTTTGACCAATATAGTGTCCGGTTTCATTGACACTGTGCAGTGTTAATGGGTGTTGCAGAGCTGTTTTTTCACTACAAGTGAGTAAATTATCAACACAGTACTGTGTAATGTCAACACTTCAGCAGAGTTATTTGACCTCAGTGTTAACTTTTAATAACTCAATGCAGTGTTAATGAGCATTGGAATTCAACTCAATCAGAGTTAATTTGTTATCACATAAGTGTAAATTATCAACACTTCTGAGAATAATAATTACACTCTCAAGTGTTATTAAACCTATAGTGTTAAGTTTAAATAACACCATACAGTGTAAGCGAGTGTTAAATTTGTACTCTATTTAGAGTTAATTTAACTCAAAAAATTTAACACAGGAGCAAGAGTCGATTTAACACTATTCGTAGTTGGAGTCATATACACTCTGGAATAGTGTTAAATTCGACTCTTTAAGTGTTAATTTGACACTGCGAATTTTACTGTGTACACATAAGCAAATAAACAAACAAACATTATGCACAGCCTATGTACAAAAGAAATAAACAGTTAATCTCTAGTCTTTACAGTTTTCTTCGATTGCATAAACACTCAAATCAAAAGTATTACACAATTATCAAAACCTTACACTCAAGGAGCAAAACATAGGCCCAGATTTGCACCCCTATAAGCACAAAGTCAGCCTCACACTTTTTGCAAAACAATACACACAGTGATTTGCAAAACACTAAACACACTTGCATTACATTACACATAGAATGTCAAATTACCACACATATGAGCCAATTGGTTAAACACAGCAATCAGATGCACAAACACACCATTGCTTAATTGTAGATACAGCAATCAGGTTTAAGCACTATAAAAATGCAGCAGGTGAGTTCACCTGCCTTCAACCAAACGGAAGGAGAGTGAAGTACTGTACACAGAGAACGTGAAAATATACAATACATTCACCAAACACTACACAAGACAACCAATGATGCAGACTGATGAAAATATAAATGTTCTCTCCATATACCCAAATCAGTCAACATGTCAACATGGAGAATCGCAACAAAATAATCTCTTGCCAGATCCAGCTAGACAAAGAGATTATGTCTAGTATTTTCTGTACTCTATTTAAATGTTTTCTTTTTTTGTTTTTGTTTTACTGTAATTTTAACCTGTACTGAATACAGTATTTTATGTGTGTCTGATATTTGCTGAGCTTACTGTGTTATGCAGACTGTAGTAGCATGAAAACTGGGACATGTTTTGTTGTGATTCTCGATGTTGAAATGTTGACTGATTTGGTTATATGGAGAGAACATTTATATTTTTGTCAGTCTGCATCATTGATTTGGGTATATGGAGAGAATATTTTTTTTCATCAGTCTGCATCATTGATTTGGGTATATGTAGATAAATAAATTATATTTTCATCAGTCTACAGCATTGGTCTTGTGTAGTGTTTGGTGAATTTATTGTATATTTGCACATTCTCTGTGTACTTCACTTACAGTACTCTTAAGCACAGCAGTGTGTAACTGGTTCAAACAGAATTAAGTCATATAAAACGTGTGTTTCATATGGTAACAAAATGTAGTTTTTATAAATTAGTGTATAGTTTGTGTTTAATTTAGCAAAGGTTCTGAGGTGTTCTGATAATTGTGTGTGTGGTTGTGCTAATTGTGTGTAGTGTTTTGAAACACCGGGCCCTGTTTTCAAAATCGTGCTTAAGCAATCGAAAAAATTGAGGAACATACTACCAGCCAAAGGAGGAAGCAGAAAATTATGGACGAGTATGTAGTTGAGTCATCTTGTGGCACAAGCTCAGACCTCATGGAGATCAGCTGAGACAGAGACTGTTCTATCCAGTCCTCGACAGAATGCTGCAAGAGCTTGAGAGCAGGTTCTCATGAGTTGGAGAACAACGTATGAGAGGCATACAGGCATGTTATCCAGCCTCAGACCAATTTCTCTCAGTGGAATTCCTGCAACCCCTCGCCACACATTACAATATCCAACTACTGCCAGAGGAGATCACAGTTGCAAAGTGTTTCCTGGCCAGGACAGGCAGAGATGCAGTCCCTACTATCCAAAGTGTCTTTTCCCTCCTGGATGATAATAATAATAATGCATTTGATTTATAATGTGCCTTTCAAGACACTACAAAAAAAAGTCCACAAATCGGTGAATGAAAAAATGATATAGGATCAAATGAAAACTACTACTAAAATCGGTGTTTAAAAGTACTAAAAACCAAAGCCCCGGAAGCCCAGGTCTAACAACGCCACTGCAATGCACCCTCAGGGTGCCTAAGGAGGCTTCCCTGACCACCATATCAAGCACACCCAAATGTTACTCCGTAAGTTCAGTTGTTGTGCCATATGACAGTCAAGACACTTGTTTTACATTTTACGTAATGTAGTTTGGATATAACTGAGCTACTTTTTCAAAGTAGTGTTAGGTCATGCACCAACCCCAGGATGTTGGTGTGGAAATCTGCACAGTAGTGTCCTTATTATCAGAGAGAAACTGTACTCCTGACAACATACCTCAGCGACAGTTCAGCAGACAGAATCACAAGGTACGCTGCAGAGCGGAGAGGACGTCACGCTTCAGCCTCTCATTATGATCAACATGTTTGGAACATGCTGCAAGGTGATTTAAAACAATAACAAGAGAGAGAGAGAGAGAGAGAGAGAGAGAGAGAGAGAGAGAGAGAGAGAGAGAGAGAGAGAGAGAGAGAGAGAGAGAGAGAGAGAGAGAGAGAGAGAGAGAGAGAGAGAGAGAGAGAGAGAGAGAGAGAGAGAGAGAGAGAGAGAGAGAGAGAGAGAGAGAGAGAGAGAGAGAGGGGGCCCTGTAGGCATGGCCCCGTACATACCTCTGGAGTACCTAAGCAGCACGGATCAGAAGGGTTTCGGTCACAGGACGTGTACAGTGATGACACCAGAGGAATGTTGAATGTTCGCTCCTGACATTCATCCCGTCTGCCAAATGGCTCCTATTTTACTTGTTCAGCCAATCAGAAGCAGGGCAGCGGAACAGGGACATTCTGGACGAAAGTAGGAATGTCGTGACTCCCCAGATAGCAAAAGGTGTTAATTCAATGTTGATTTATGGTCACAATGCTTGATTTTTGGTTAAGGTCGACGATTGATGTTGAATCACCCATTAACCGCTAAAGCAATTGACTAATGTTGAAAACATATCATTGAATCAATATTGTTTTGTGGTTGCATTTTAATGATTGAAATGCCAATATCTAATAAATGTTGAATCAACGGATGCTGCTCAACATGCTGTCGTCATTGTCTCATCACCCAGACTGCACTGCACTTGTGCTGCCCCGCCTCCCAGAATGCACCTGTGCGGCAGCTTCCTGGCTGCTACCTCATGTCTCTCTGCATCGGTGAGTACTGCATGGCAATAATGTTGATTATGTTGTATGTTGTATGTTGTATGTTGTATGTATGCTTTCGATTGCAAACGCCAGCGGAGTAGTGCCGTGTTCGTTTTTACATGGTAGAGAATATTATATTAACCGTTATTCATGCCTGCTAGCTGAAGCTAATTTAGCTAGTAGCGTTAGCAGTTAGCTATGATGAATGTTTCTTGATTTTGGTGTTTAGTGATATCCACCTGTTGTATATACTGTTATACATTTTATGTAGGCTAACGCTCTTAAGCGCGGTGAAAATGAGTGCGGCGAAACTATTGAAAGAAGTAATGTAACAACAAGCGGTAGATACAATGTGCAAGCACTGGAGTCATATTGGGAGTTGGGGCTAACTAGCTTAGCTCTGTGGAAGAGCCGCGGTAAATCTAGGGACGTTAAGGCGGCGAGGTGAGAGATTTGACGAAACACTGTGGAAGATATTGTTGTTAAGAAGCGAGTCGAGTGGTTCGTTGGTGTGATTGTGGCCGTATTAATGGTTATATTTAATGCGGTAATAAGTGTAAGACGATGTTGTTATGGAGAAGCAGTCGCGGGTTGATGACGTCATATTGTGGGACCTAAGAAGGGGAGCATGAGGCTGGCTAGGCTGTTAGCTTGCGTGCGACTGTTTTGTGAGTTTGCGGGCGACATGTGTTATGATTAGAGTTTTGAAAATGATGGTTAGGAAGTATTAGAGGACGCGGTGGATGTCGTGGCATTGTATTAGGACGAAACTGAGTGTTTTGTGATAATAGTTGTACGTTGTCGCGGTGTACATCGGTTGCTGTGCGTTTGCGCTTCTGCGCATGCGCGTTACAACGCGGATCGCTGTTTTTTCTTTTCATTCGCTCTGGGGATGTATAACGGGTGAGGAAATATTTGGCATTGTGTTCAAATGTTTGTATTTGTATA
Source organism: Notolepis coatsorum (assembly GCF_963971535.1). Classification (NCBI taxonomy): domain Eukaryota; kingdom Metazoa; phylum Chordata; class Actinopteri; order Aulopiformes; family Paralepididae; genus Notolepis; species Notolepis coatsorum. The sequence goes on along the minus strand of NC_140169.1, from coordinate 76,397,197 downwards.
TTGATATTGTATGTTTGTGTAACAAGGGGAAGAGATGTGAAATGTATGATGATTAGATTATGGGAGTATGTTGTATGTTGTATGTATGCTTTCGATTGCAAACGCCAGCGGAGTAGTGCCGTGTTCGTTTTTACATGGTAGAGAATATTATATTAACCGTTATTCATGCCTACTAGCTGAAGCTAATTTAGCTAGTAGCGTTAGCAGTTAGCTATGATGAATGTTTCTTGATTTTGGTGTTTAGTGATATCCACCTGTTGTATATACTGTTATACATTTTATGTAGGCTAACGTCAGTAACGTTTCAAAATGTGGCTTATGATGTATTCTTTAACAGGATACACTGGCACAATCAGTTAGCTTAGCATTGCTGCTACCTTGCTTGCTAAAAAGTCATGGTAAACCGGGCCTGTCTCTCTCCCTCCCTCCCTAATGTGTTTGTGCTTAAAACAGTGAATGATGACCGCATGTTCTCAGAGCATTTTCAGAGCACTGTTAAACTGTTAAATGGTCATTTTAAAACTAATATAAGAAATTAATGTATATAGTGGTATACTTATGAGGGGAAAAAAATATTTGCAACAACTTTTAACATTTATACAGGTAGGTTATTGATAACTAATTCTGCTATGAGTGTCATATTACAGTGACATTCATACAGTATCCTTTGATTTCACATAATTTAATTATTATTTTACAATAAAATACTGTAATCAAAATCCTCTGTAATATCACATCAGATTTTGTAATCTCACAATAACATAGCAATATTTCACATTTAATTATTATTTCACAATAATAGTAATCAAAATCGAAAGGTCCATTTGCATATTATTGGTATCTAGGGACATCTATGGACCTCAGGGAATGTATTCACATTGTCAGAAATATTGTGTCTATTACTAGGCTTGCTTAAATTGTGATGAAACAAATGAGAATATGAATTATGATGTTTCTTTGCATCTTTGACAGTGAATAACACCATGCTAATAATGACCAAACATTAAAAACTGCCACTGATCTCGTTCAGTCCCCTCTTGAGGACATGTTTAAAAAAAAATCGAAGGAAATTAATAAAGGGAAGATGATTAAACCGAAGGTTCTGTAGATGCAGTACTGAATTCTCCCATCCGGACCAATGCAATTTGAAATATTATTATAGAATATGATGCTTATAAATGACCTTATTATAGCCAATTCGCACATTTATATATATATTATCTTTCAAATGCCTGAGTTCAATTTGGATTTAGTATCACCAGGCATGCATAAGAACAGATAATAATCTACTGTAATCTACTGTACTTTTAAATTTTCCCCACAGTGCAACCGTTTTGAAACTAATTTCAGATCTAATTGTTTCTCCCACTTTGGCCTCCTGACAGACACCGATGCCCTTCAAAAGATCCAAGATGCCCTGGGTCAGAGAGGACGGACCATCCTGCAGTTCTGCCAGAAACTGGACAACCCGGAGATCAGGGAAGTTCTGGCCAGATATGATCCAGAGGCTTCGAAGACCACTCCTTATGGTGTACTTCAAGGAGCCTACGGAGAAACTGCTGCTCGGAGTTGATGTAAGTTTTATTTATTTAAATATTAAAATATTTGAAATGCTAAACGAGTGATTACAAACCCTACAAACACTGTGATAGACCCTCTAAACACTGTGATAGACCCGACAAACACTGTAAACACTGTGATAGATCTATCACAGTGTTTAGACGGTCTATCACAGTGTTTAGAGGGTCTATCAGTGTTTAGAGGGTCTATCACAGTGTTTGTAGGGTCTATCACAGTGTTTGTAGGGTCTATTACAGTGTTTAGAGGGTCTATCACACCCTCTAAACACTGATAGACCCTCTAAACACTGGGACAGACCCTCTAAACACTGGGACAGACCCTCTAAACACTGTGACAGACCCTCTAAACACTGATAGACCCTCTAAACACTATGATAGACCCTCTAAACACTGTGACAGACCCTCTAAACACTGTATCAGACCGTCTAAACACTGTGACAGACCCTCTAAACAATGTGATAGACCCTCTAAACACTGATAGACCCTCTAAAGACTGTGATAGACCCTCTAAACACTGATAGACCCTCTAAACACTGACAGACCCTCTAAACACTGTGATAGACCCGACAAACACTGTAAACACTGATAGATCTATCAGTGTTTAGAGGGTCTATCACAGTGTTTAGAGGGTCTATCAGTGTTTAGAGGGTCTATCACAGTGTTTGTAGGGTCTATTACAGTGTTTAGAGGGTCTATCACACCCTCTAAACACTGATAGACTCTCTAAACACTGGGACAGACCCTCTAAACACTGACAGACCCTCTAAACACAGTGATAGACCCGACAAACACTGTGATAGACCCGACAAACACTGTGATAGACCCGACAAACACTGTGATAGATCTATCACAGTGTTTGTCGGGTCTATCACAGTGTTTTGAGGGTCTATCACAGTGTTTAGAGGGTCTATCACAGTGTTTAGAGGGTCTATCACAGTGTTTGTCGGGTCTATCACAGTGTTTAGAGGGTCTATCACACCCTCTAAACACTGATAGACCCTCTAAACACTGTGACAGACCCTCTAAACACTGTATCAGACCATCTAAACACTGTGACAGACCCTCTAAACACTGACAGACCCTCTAAACACAGTGATAGACCCGACAAACACTGTGATAGACCCGACAAACACTGTGATAGACCCGACAAACACTGTGATAGATCTATCACAGTGTTTGTCGGGTCTATCACAGTGTTTTGAGGGTCTATCACAGTGTTTAGAGGGTCTATCACAGTGTTTAGAGGGTCTATCACAGTGTTTGTCGGGTCTATCACAGTGTTTAGAGGGTCTATCACACCCTCTAAACACTGATAGACCCTCTAAACACTGTGACAGACCCTCTAAACACTGTATCAGACCATCTAAACACTGTGACAGACCCTCTAAACACTGTGATAGACCCTCTAAACACTGATAGACCCTCTAAAGACTGTGATAGACCCTCTAAACACTGATAGACCCTCTAAACACTGACAGACCCTCTAAACACTGTGATAGACCCGACAAACACTGTAAACACTGATAGATCTATCAGTGTTTAGAGGGTCTATCACAGTGTTTAGAGGGTCTATCAGTGTTTAGAGGGTCTATCACAGTGTTTGTAGGGTCTATTACAGTGTTTAGAGGGTCTATCACACCCTCTAAACACTGATAGACCCTCTAAACACTGGGACAGACCCTCTAAACACTGACAGACCCTCTAAACACTGTGATAGACCCGACAAACACTGTGATAGACCCGACAAACACTGTGATAGACCCTCTAAACACTGTGATAGATCTATCACAGTGTTTGTCGGGTCTATCACAGTGTTTTGAGGGTCTATCACAGTGTTTAGAGGGTCTATCACAGTGTTTAGAGGGTCTATCACAGTGTTTGTCGGGTCTATCACAGTGTTTAGAGGGTCTATCAGTGTTTAGAGGGTCTGTCACAGTGTTTAGAGGGTCTATCACAGTGTTTAGAGGGTCTATCACAGTGTTTAGAGCAGGGGTGGCCAACCAGTCAGAGACTAAGAGCCACAAAAAAATGACTGTGGTACCACAAAGAGCCACACCATATACCAGCGTTTCTCAACCTTTTTTTTCAGTCACGGCACCCTTCATGTGTTTATAGGTCTCACCCTCTGGCCTCTGAAGTTGCTAATGTCTTTTTTATTTGGGCCTCACAGGGTTAAAAGTACCCTGTGAGACCCACGGTTGCAAAATTACAAAATCACTTTTAGCCATTTAAAAAAATAATGTTTATTTAAAAAATGTTAAAGGGGAACTATTAACTATTATACTACTATTTACTATTTCTTTCACTATTTGGGCACTTTTACACAATTCCTGTGAGTCTATGGAACACCTAGGTTTTTTTTTCAAAAAAAATGCATTGTTTTGTATTTCTAATCAAGTACTAAAAACCGCATTTTTCTACCTCAAGATCTTAAGCCGTTTTGAGGCTGGGCTCCAACCACTGTGTGGCCTGGTGCCAACTGCCACATCAACTGCCACATTATTATGCAGCTGAGAAATCTCTGACATCACAGATATGCACATTTTCAGATGACTCAGTTCAGTGAGGGTGAATATTGTGAGAGGAGAATTGGAAGAATTCGCCAATATGAGAATTAGAGACATATATCCTATTAATATAAGTCCACATAGCTAAGAAACAATGGTAAACACTGAAAAAAGCCATTTATAAGATAGTTCCCATTTAAGCACATGTATAGTCAATTGGTCCTGTTGTTCAGCCTCACAATGCTATTTGATAGTAAATGTGTTTATATGTCCCACCCTCTGGCCTCTGAAGTTGCTAATTTCTTTTTAATTTGGGCCTCACAGGGTTAACCTCTTAAGCCCGAGATATACAGTAAAAGTGTATATTTTCAGCATTATGTTTGTTTACCAATTATTTTAACTGTTATTAGTGAAATATAAGATTATAGAAATCGCAGGGCATTGAGTCGGAAACCGGCGCATATTGACAGGAGGAAGTGGCACAGCCAAAAGTGAGTGTAGTCTTTTGAAGGAAGAGACTCAGGGCTTTCAAATTTCGAAAAACTACCCTACCCAGCTCACACCAGCCCCTGTCAATCATCTGACTTCTGGATTTACTTTTTAATTTCTCTTATTTTTTGGGATTATCTCCCACAAACCTGAACGTTATTGCCATAAAACAGAACGCAGTTAGTTTCTCTACCTTTCTGTGAACGTCTTGCAAAAAACGGTGTTGCAATATGATGAAAAATGGTGGAGAAATGTACATTATAAAAAAGATGGCAGAATTCAGTACTGTATCTACAAAACCTTCTGTTTAATCATCTTCCCTTTATTCATTTGCTTAGATTTTTCAGGTCTGGTCAATTTTAGCATGGTGTTATTTACAGTCAAAGATATATATTTTTTTAAATAGAATTGATATTCTCCTTTGGTTCATTACAATTTACTCAAGCCTAGTAACAGACACACTATTTCTGACACTGATCCATATATGTCCCTAGATTCAGATACCAAGAACATGCAAATGGACCATTTAAAAAAAAAAATTAAATTTTATTCTACGTCCTTATGGAATTAGTGACATAAAAAAAAAAAAAGTAAAAAAAAAAAAAAAAAGTTAAAAAAAAAAAATATATATTTTTTTTTTATTTTTTTTAATTTTTTTTATGGATGGAAGAGCCGCACATTGACGGGCAAAGAGCCGCATGGGGCTCGCGAGCCGCGGGTTGGCCACCCCTGGTTTAGAGGGTCTATCACAGTGTTTAGAGGGTCTATCACACCCTCTAAACACTGATAGACCCTCTAAACACTGTGACAGACCCTCTAAACACTGTATCAGACCGTCTAAACACTGTGACAGACCCTCTAAACACTGTGATAGACCCTCTAAACACTGATAGACCCTCTAAAGACTGTGATAGACCCTCTAAACACTGATAGACCCTCTAAACACTGACAGACCCTCTAAACGCTGTGATAGACCCGACAAACACTGTAAACACTGATAGATCTATCAGTGTTTAGAGGGTCTATCACAGTGTTTAGAGGGTCTATCAGTGTTTAGAGGGTCTATCACAGTGTTTGTAGGGTCTATTACAGTGTTTAGAGGGTCTATCACACCCTCTAAACACTGATAGACCCTCTAAACACTGGGACAGACCCTCTAAACACTGACAGACCCTCTAAACACTGTGATAGACCCGACAAACACTGTGATAGACCCGACAAACACTGTGATAGACCCTCTAAACACTGTGATAGATCTATCACAGTGTTTGTCGGGTCTATCACAGTGTTTAGAGGGTCTATCACAGTGTTTAGAGGGTCTATCACAGTGTTTAGAGGGTCTATCACAGTGTTTGTCGGGTCTATCACAGTCTTTAGAGGGTCTATCAGTGTTTAGAGGGTCTGTCACAGTGTTTATAGGGTCTAGCAGTGTTTAGAGGGTCTATCACAGTGTTTAGAGGGTCTAGCAGTGTTTAGAGGGTCTATCACAGTGTTTGTCGGGTCTATCACAGTCTTTAGAGGGTCTATCAGTGTTTAGAGGGTCTGTCACAGTGTTTAGAGGGTCTAGCAGTGTTTAGAGGGTGTGATAGACCCTCTAAACACTGTGATAGATCTAGAAGTGCATGGATACACATTGTATTGCCTAGATGGTGTCAGGCTAGGCGATTGCTTAATTCTCTTTCCTGTCCAGTCTAACTGGATGCTGACTGTAGCTTGTTACTGTAGACCTACAGAGTGAGTAATTGAGTGATTAAAAAAAATCACACTCGTGTGAAGTGAGGGCTGGGTGCTCTTATCATCGTACATCATCTCACCCACCTCTCTTCCTCCCTTTTTTATTTGTGTGTCTATCAGCTGCTGCTCGACAGTTTGACCCCAAGCTGACCGACCAGGACTACAGCGAAACTGTCAAGAAGTGGCTTCGTTATGCGCCAGACCGGGAGGGAGGCATCTCAAGGAACCGAAGTGACCCAAACTTAAGTCAAGCGAACCAGAGTCAAACTTAGGGTACCCCAGCACAGCACAGCACACCACACACTGTTTCCCTGGTTCATACAGTACAAGGAATTACCCTGGCATCTACTTGAATGACTTATGCTGCTTCAGCCTGTTCTTGGAACCGAAGTGACCCAAACTTAATTGTCAAGCGAACCAGAGTCAAACTTAGGGTACCCCAGCACAGCACAGCTACCCCAGCACAGCACAGCACACACTGTTTCCCTGGTTCATACAGTACAAGGAATTACCCTGATGGACACTGTTCTTCCATGGACGGCATCTACTTGAATATGCTGCTTCAGCCTGTTCTTGGAACCGAAGTGACCCAAACTTAATTGTCAAGCTCTTGTCAAATTGTCAAGAGTCAAACTTGGGGTACCCCAGCACACTGTTTCCCTGGTTCATACAGTACAAGGAATTACCCTGGACACTGTTCTTCCATGGACGGCATCTACTTGAATGACTTATGCTTCAGCCTGTTCTTGCAGTGTTTATTTTTTTTATTTTTAATTTTAACCTTTATTTACCCAGGGTAGGTTCGCTGAGCACAGATGCTCTTTTTCAGCTACGCCCTGCTTCACATTCACAGAGTTCCATTCACACCTGGGAGCTGCCCAGGCCTAACAAAATTAATAGTTGGTTTCAGGTTGCCGACCGACCCTGCCGATTTAGGTGCGACCCAATATATTTTATGAGTTTTTAGAAAAAATTACAAAAAAAAAAAAAAAACGTTTTTTTTTTTTTTTTTTAATAAAGTTTCATAGAAATCTTAGTCAAACATTTAGTATTATGGATATTAAACATGCTGGCAGAGTACATGCATCCATGTTGTTGTGAACATTTTAATTAAATAAAGAAATTCCCTATCCATAGTCGCCGTGGGAAAGAATAAAATAAAAAAATAAAATAAAATAAATTCCCTACCTACCCATGGCCAAACTGACAACCAACCTGAAACCAACTATTAATTTTGTTAGGCCCCAGTACAACCACAGTCTGACACTGTTGGCCACTGAGCAACTCCACTGGAGCAGTTGGGGGTTTAGTGCCTTGCTCAAGGGCACTTCAGCGGTTGGTGTTAAGGGTATGGGAGAGAGTTATATGGGAGAGAGTTATAGAAACATTAGGGGTGTAACGGTACACAAAATCCACGGTTCGGTACGTACCTCGGTTTTGAAGACACGGTTCGGTATTATTTTCGGTACAGTGGGGGGGGGGGGGGGGGGGGGGTAATCCAATAAAAATTGCTTTTCATTTATCTATTTATTTAACTGTATTAAACAATATAAAACGAATTGGCCATAATTGACTGAGCAAACTAATGCTTACTGCTGTAACCTACTAATAACACTTAAGTAAATCTGAAGATTATTATATAGCAGATGCCTTGGAGGATAAGTCGTGGACAACTGTAGATCATCTAAGCTCCACTGTGTTTAAATTCAAATCCTATGCCATTGTTTATATTTAACCCTTGTGTCTGAAAACTAAAGTATTATACTCTTATTAGGGGACTAAATTGAAAAACTCCATAAAAAGATTATGTTGAAATAATTTCCCACTTTCTTTTCCATAAATATTTTATTCAACTTCAGCCCTGATCATAACCATTTTTTATATTATTTTTGTAATGAAATACTCCCACTTTTCTGAAAAGAGTTGTTAAATATGACAAAAAAAAGAATATGTGGTGGTTATGATCGGGCTGAAGTGGAATAAACAATTTATGAAGAGTAAAAAAAAAAAAAAAGATAATTAAAAGATTATGCCACATATTATGTTGGCTCAGCACTGCAAAGTTATCAAACAAATACGAATCTGATCAGACACAAGGGTTAAGTTGTTGTTCCCTTTCTAATTTCCTCAAACATCTAGTCTAGTTAATCTGATCAATATTATTTGACAATTGATGCTTTTTGTTGGACATTTCAGTCAGTAGTGAGCTCATACTTTGAGCTCATAAATTTATAGTTAAAATGATTGCAATCTTGTCTTCGTTGTGCATGAATGCGTGTGCTCACCACACACAATATGTGTGTCACTATTCTGGCAGTGGCTATATTGTTAATGAAAGCCTGTTATAAGGTCTGTTATTTGTTTTTTGTAAAGTTTTAGTCACTGGAAGTTCTGATACCCTAGACATTTTTTTTTTTTCATTTTAAAAGCCATGTTGTCATTTTTGTTCACACATTTTTGGAAATATGGTCATATAAGAATTTTATTATTATTTATTTAACAATAGTGTGTTTAACAGCAGGAAAAAAACATGTAATGTTATGATGTATACATATCAGCAGCAATATTTTAAAATAACAGTATTGATTCCTTAACTTTATAAGTTACAAGTAGATGTACAAGTTACAAATGTACAAGTAGAGTACCATTTAGATTATGGTTGAATAAACATTGATGTCTAACATTGATTCAATATAAAATCAACTAAAATGTGCATGTAGATTACTATTTAGATGATGGTTGAATAAACATTGATATAGTATCAGCTATGGTTGACACCTAACGTTGATTCAACGTTAGGGTCATAGACAACGATCTATATAATTTAGATGTCAGGCTTCAACATAGATTCAATATATCTGCTGAACCCTATTTCAACGTTGATTCACTCATTTTTTGCTATCTGGGTCCATATCTGGGTCCATCTGGCCCCAGGGTTGGTTGTTTGTGGTTGTTTATGAATCTAAATTTGACCTTACCACTAACTTTAACCTTACTGTTTATAAACCTAACTCCTACCTTAACCCTAACCTTAACCTTACTGTTTATAAACCTAACTCCTACCTTAACCCTAACCTTAACCTTACTGTTTATAAACCTAATTCCTACCATAACCCTAACCTTAACCTTACTGTTTATAAACCTAACTCCTACCCCTAACCCTAACCTTACTGTTTATAAACCTAACTCCTACCTTAACCCTAACCATAACCTTACTGTTTATAAACCTAACTCCTACCTTAACCCTAACCTTAACCTTACTGTTTATAAACCTAACTCCTACCTTAAACCTAACCTTAACATTACTGTTTATAAACCTAAATCCTACCTTAACCCTAACCTTAACCTTACTGTTTATAAACCTAACTCCTACCTTAAACCTAACCTTAACATCACTGTTTATAAACCTAACTCCTACTTTAACCCCAACCTTAACCATAACCATAACCATAATCATAACCATCAAGTCAAGTCTGTTTTATATGTATAGCCCAAAATCACATTCCATGGCTCAATGAACTTCACTCCACAGGTGTTGAAGTGGGCAACTATTTGGTAAAAATAATGATAGAAGTGTGTGTGTGTGTGTGTGTGTGTGTGTGTGTGTGTGTGTGTGTGTGTTTGTTTGTGTGTGTGCGTGTGTGTGTGTGTGTCTGTGTGTGTGTGTGTGTGTGTGTGTGTGTGTGTGTGTAAATGCTGTGTGTGCTTGTTTGTGTATGCAGGTGCATTTACACAATACTTTTGAGAACTGACTCTTGAAAAGTCACTTTTAATGTGAGGACATTTTGAATTGTGAGGACATTTTGGGTTGTGGTTAAATTTTTTACGGTCATCACCAAAAAAACTAAACAAAAAACCCCACTGATTATCGTTGTCATGTACGAAGGTCTAAGGACCACACAGAATAACAACTGTAGATGGCTGCACATGAGCAAAAGCAGCCTCTCTCAGTAAATGCGTTCAAAACAATGTCCCAGGTAGGTAAAAAAGACACAACACAAGACGTTTTCCAAATAGTAAATTATATATTGAATGGTAGGCAGGGATTTAAACCTCCTCCATGGTGCACAGGGAAAAAGGTAGGGGAGGACAAACAAGACATACATATAACACAACTCAAGCCAAGATAGACAAACCTTGAGGCTACTGTACTATGTGGCCGTGTGAACATCAAAGAGCACACGGTTCCATACACATGTGCAGAAAAGGCTGGCACAATCATCAGGTATATGGCAATAGGGCTAACTGCATATACATACTTGCCCACACATTATATGTATATACATATATATACCACACGCAGTGGCAAACAAAGGCAACCTCATACATGGTGGTCACTCGAAAGTGACACAATGAGGCCCCCCGACGTGTGTGTGCTGTCAGCTACTTGTGCACCCGTCCCTCTCGATGTGATTGCCATCAGCTGTCCCTCATTAGGCAATCAGCACCCTTCAGCGTAGGGACGGGCAGCACCTGACAGGAAGAGAAGAAGAGATATCATTAGCTCTCATGTTCACACACACACACACACACACATACAAATGATACTAATCTGATGTTCACATGGTCTTCCAAATACAGTAATAATGATAATGACCAACCCACGTACGTCACACCTCCCCCATAAGAGCGAACCCGCAGGGTTAGCAAAACATTATCACTTATTATCAACCAACATCCGATTAGCACCAACAGAACAGAAATAAATAAACAACACCCTCCCAATACCACATGCATCAGCCGTCAGAACGGGGCCGGTGCATTCCTCCTACCGAGGCCATAACGGGAACAAGACAGGCACCGCCATTACGTTCACCCTCCTGTAGCACAAAAAGAATGGAGAGACACATTAGCCATGGGAGTTAGAAGGCAAGGAGAGTCCCAGGGACCATGGCCAATTGAAGCTAGCCACTTTCTTTTTTCTTTTGTCAGGGCACATAGCCACTCTCCCCACGACCTCCCTCATCGCCACCGGACCCCGACACGCGAACCGCTTACCGGGGTGCGCACTCCCAACATCAGCACTATGCGTCCTGTAAGGCACAATAGAACACACCCCAGCATGTGAACCAACAACCCCGTCACATCCCAACTCCGACGAGACGCGGGCAGAACCTTTCACTAGCCTATTCACATGACACCAGCGTGTCCTCCTCCGCCGCCCGGGCGTATGCAACATATACTTAGTGGCAGACACCTTCCCTTTTACCACATAAGGTCCTGAGAACCGGGCAGCGAGCACAGTACTAGGCGCGGGCAGCACAATAAACACCTCATCCCCCGCCTCAAAATGCTGCGCCACCGCCAATTTGCAAAACTCACCACAGACAGAGTCACCCAACGCTAGACCTTGGTCTCGCTTCCGCTCCTGTGCCTTAGGGACAGCACAAATAGAAGGGACATTGGGGTGATTATCAATCAATGCATCACACAATGAGTTAGTAAATGGAGCGTCTCCAACCTCCAACACAGGGATGACCTTACCCCCAGCGATATCATTCCCCATGACGAAATCCACGCCCTTTACGGGAAAACATGGGCGAACCGCGACCGGAAAACACCCTGTGATCAGCACAGACTGTACATGCACCTTATGCAATGGCACGCGCGCACACCTGTTTAATGCCCACGCTGGCTCTTAGGTCAGATCGATAACTTCATAACTCATTGGTCTGCTTATCTTGACCTCAAACAGCGTCCTGTGAAGTGGTTGACACGCAGAACCAAACGAGTCTACAAAATGTTGTTGTTACCACTGACCGACAAGAGACAGCGAATGCACCGTTCCGACCCCCGTCAGTCATCGACCTTAGGTCGAGTGATTGAAGTTGCGGAATCTTTTATTTTATTTGCACTGGGACGGACTCTCTTTAATTAGATGAGGTCCATTTCCCTTATCCTTTACACGTATTATCACTGTATGGCTTTACTTGATAATCCCATTATACAGAATCCACCTTTAGTCCTTAATGCATAATCATATGTCTCCTTTTACTCCGTAGGGATAAAGCCACACTTCTAAAGTTTTTATGGTAAAACCAGGCTTACAGAACCCACCTTTAGTCCTTAATGCATAATCCTATTATAGCTATGGATAAAGCCACTTATCCTATTTTGCCTTAATGCATAATCATATGTCTCCTTTTACTCCGTAGGGATAAAGCCACACTTCTAGAGTTTTTATGGTAAAACCAGGCTTACAGAACCCACCTTTAGTCCTTAATGCATAATCCTATTATAGCTAGGGATAAAGCCACTTATCCTATTTTGCCTTAATGCATAATCATATGTCTCCTTTTACTCCGTAGGGATAAAGCCACACTTCTAGAGTTTTTATGGTAAAACCAGGCTTACAGAACCCACCTTTAGTCCTTAATGCATAATCCTATTATAGCTAGGGATAAAGCCACTTATCCTATTTTGCCTTAATTTACTCGGTTTGCCGTTGAGTTTACTGTATGGCATTACTTGATAAAACCAGGCTTGCCGAACCCACCTTTCTCCTTACTCACAATGATATACTTTCTCCTCCTCCTCCGTCTGGGGAAAACCACACTCATAAAGTTCTTTTTTACATCATAAATTAGGCACATTACAGGCACATTCAGGCACATTATCATTATTATTATTATTATTATTATTATTATTACTGGTAAAGTTACAATGCAAAAATACATCTCCATGCTTACCCGTCTTTTTGGAAAAAATAGAAGCAAAACGTTGTCATCTCCTCAAAATCTCTCAAAAAAGTCTGCCTCTTGAATCGGCAACCGTCTCTTTTATTTGATATTGTACCGTATTTCTGATTGGTCTAAACACAGTGATGTCAAATGGTCGTCATTTCTGTTTAGCAAACCAACATACAATACATAATTCGTTATGGACTCCTCCTTCTTTGTACTATCGTTACTGCTAGTTACCTAGTGATTTTTAAGTAACAGAAAGTCCCTTTTTCCTTCAAAACAGACAACGGCTTTGTCTGTGGTGACCACGTGACATCGTACCATGCACGAGGCCTCTCCATAGTATCTCTTAAAGAATCCCTCCAGACAAACAGTTTTTACACATTATTCTTTTAGTATTATTCTCTACTGACACTCAATTATAAGCATGCCATTTTGAAAACTTTTACTGTACACATCAAACATTTAATTGTTATATAGTTTCTTTTTTAAGATCTCCCTCTATAGATTCAGGACTCCCTGTTTTTCAACCAGCAACCCTTCCCGTCTGAAAGGGTTAACATTACAGCTTTCTCTCCTCTGCTGTTGCATCCTCAGGGCCACATTCCTCAGGTTAACTCCCCTTTCACAGACACCGGCCCCTTCTATGGAGACATTTAAAGGCTCAGTTCCATTTTTTATAAGTAGAGCCATCATAGCGCTATCTTTCCAGAGTTTAGTTTAAAGATTTATACTGGTCATATAGGAACGACCCAGGATGTCATTGTCCAAAAGTGTCACTTGTTCTGTGGCACTTCACACCCACTCTGTCATTCTGGGAGATCATTGTCCATCATCAATTGAATAATGAAGCATATAATTACATGTGAAAAATAGGTATATACGGCTATATTGGAACGACTCAGGATGTCTATTTCAAAAGGTGTCATTTGTTTTGTGACACTTTACACCCACTCTGCCATCCTGTGAGGTCTTTGTCCATCGTCAATTGAATAATTGAAAAAATGAAGCATATGATTACATGTGAAAAATAGGTAAATAGGGCTATATTGTTACATAAACAACAAAAAAAATTCAAAATAGAAATCACTGTTCTTTTTTAGAGAACAGGGCTTTTGCTTTTAAAAATAGTAATCACTGTTCTTTCTTAGAGAACAGGGCTCTTGCTTTTTTTTTTTTGATTATATTTCTACCAACATTTTTATGTCATTGGTAAGGTGTTGTTGGATATTTTGATGACTTTCGTGCTTTCTTCGGCCTCTCGTAGTCCGCCCAGCCTCTGGTAGATGGTGGCGAGGTACTTGTACTGGGGACTTCTTGTCTTGACCCCCCGGGTCGAGAGGCCATGGATCTTGGGTCTGGCAGGCTTTGACCTTTTTCACCTCCCCTGACTTCTTGACCGACCACACTACTGTGCTCGGTGGAGGGCAGGACAGGATAAATCTTCGGATCCCTCCGCGCATAACGGATTCCAGATAGAACATTGATGTTACACGTGCTCATCTTAGGGTAAAATACCAAATCCACCCTATAATATTCGCAGCTGTTTCCCCAGCTCTTGACGGTCGCCCATGTCTTGCCGAGATTTGTGTCACCCTCTCGGGTAACCATGTAGATCTTCACCCAGGCCGGGAGGATACCGGCCCAGTTACCTCCCACCAGAACATGGGCGACACTGGATCTCTCTTCTGACGCAGCGTCCAAGCAGAAGAAGTCCTCGTACGGCATCCTGGTGAAAGGGTCAGAATAAGGTCTTCTCCCGGGTTTTATTCCCACTATGTCAGGCCAACTGGCTGGGGACTTAAGCTCTTCATTTGTCATCATTCTGCCATTTCCTGCATATAACTGAGATCATTGGCCGTCATCTATAGCGTCCCATTTTCCTCTCTGGAGCGTTATTTTCTTCATCCAGGTTACTCCTAGGCCCAGAGACAGTTTATCCTCCGGTGTTGTCATCGCAGTTGCTGTCTGGCCCTGGTCAGGCATTTTTGGTGAAACCAGACTTGGTGATGATGACACGAGGGCCGCTCTCCTAGAAACAAGGGGGTCACGATCCAAAATACTCAATACGCTATCACCATGTAACATAAGTTCGTCTGAGATGGTATATTCCTTAACCGCCATTCTCCGTTAGTTGTTGTGGTGTCTGTGCGTTCCAGCGTCTCTGACTAGTGTGCGAGAGAGACAGCACTGGTCCTTTTTATCTTCATTTCAGAAGAGGCTCCGTCATAGTTGAAGGCCAAATTCTCTTTTTTGCATAATTTACGGCCCTCCCTGACCGGCAGAGGAGGCCCATACGACGTAGTAGATTTATTGTAATAATGACCCCTATTATCACAATGCAGGGGAGGGCCCACCTCACAATCCCCATCATCACCGCCCTGGCTGTTTGTACCATGGAAGTGGCAAAATTCCAAACATCACCCACTCCATCCGCCACGGCCCCTCCTATATCTTCAGCTGCACGCCCGATAATGGTACCGAGTACTATCGCAAATTGAGTTATGTCTCTCCTCCTGCTCCATTCGTCCACATGCGGTGCCCGATCCTGTGAACAGGACCCGTTTGTCATGTTGTTAGCATGCAAAATGGGAAAAACACCATCCAGGTAGAATCCTCTTGTTGTCCAGCCAAACTCTGGACTCAGCTTTCCTCCCGTTTCCAAATAATCAGATATGGGTTTCCATGGGGATACAAAGTCAAACAGGGCCTTGTTGCATCCCGTACAGGTGTTAAACAGATGTTGATTGTTTCCCCGTCTGTTATTGCAGTACTGGGTATTGATGAAATTCCATCGGTTCAACAGGTATGCCTCCGGTGGCCAATAGTAGGGGAATCCTCTATCCAGGGTGTGTTCAAACAGCGTTGCTAGGGGTCCGCATTTTGAAGTTTTTGCCTGCCATGTGGCTTCATTCTGTCTAGCTCCCCATCGCGCAGTGGGAGAAGAGCGGTAGCAGTTAGCCACTATCAAGGGGATGCTCACCTGCCGGGGGAATTTTGAGTCATAATACAGTGTTCCACCCTCCCCCGAAACTGCCCTCCATCTCATTAGGTCACTGGTGTCCCGTGAGGTTGGAGAGTCAAACCAGTGCATATTACTCCATGCATGTTCTTGCGGCGGAGGGTTACGCACAATGTAGTACCTTTCTACCATTCTTCGAGGGTCGCATCCTATCTCCTGAGCCTTAGCCAGAGGGAGAGTGCCCCAATGGATCCACGTACTGTTAATCCCATCCCGGGATCTCCCCCTAGTCAGGGTCCTAGTAGAAGCTAGGTCTACCATAGCTGAGGTAGCTTCCTCCACATGTAGGTGCGGATAAGTATCCTTCTCCGTACACAGACTCTGATCATTCTGCGTACAATACTGTTTCCCCCATTTACCATAAGTAGTTCCGGGGTAGGCCCCGAGCTGGGCCCCCGTCGCTCTGAAGCTTGGTTCCAGACCCCACCTCATTATGTAGCCACTAGAGGTCTTTCTAGTGAGAATAAGAGGTGGGGGTAGTAGGATTTCGCCTAATTGTCTCTCTTTAATGTTTACCATAGTGAATGGTAGCTGTGGATCCTTTTCTTTCCAATCGTGTACCCACTCCAATATATCCTCTTTTTCTGATCCATCGGGATTGAGGTTTGGATTAGGTTTGCTTTCTTTTGGGGGATCTTTGTTATTGCTCCCCACCGCCACTACCAATGCTCCGGGGTATGGGGTGCTGGAATTTGGGTCTATATGCCTACCCACATTTAGTTGGAACCCCAAAACCTGAGCAGCTAACTGTTGGTGGATGAACAGGGTCAACTTGGTCTCTTCCGTATCTGGCTCCTTCTGCCAGCATGCCGCCACCAGGTTGACCTCCTCATCCGTGAGGCCTATTCCTGCATAGGCCTTCCATTCATTGAGGGGCCGTTTTGCCCACCTGCTGTGGTATCTGTCGAATTTTGAGGGTTCTGGGTATACTCTATACCTCCTCAAATAATTCCTGAAATTCACACGACAGGTGGCTTCCTGGCCCAGAGTTCCATTCGAGTATGGGCGTGGGACCCCCATATTCCGTGCTTCTCGGCATATAGGGACTAATTCACCCGCTTCTCTCATCATTCTTTTTCCCACTTCAATGGTGGTAAGACCCCTCCATACCTCGTCAGTTTTTGCCAGGTTATCAGATAGGCAATCGAGGAGAGAGTCTAGTATTTGCGTGCCCCACTTTCCCTCGAGTTTCTCCACCTGGCTCGGGGTCAAGGTTGGGACGTCTGTGTACCATAAGGTCCTCCCCCCCGCCAGGGGGAGACCGCGCACCCATGGAAGTGTAGGTGGGTATGGTTTGATTCTTACCCGTCCTGGGTTGGTTACCGCCACAGTCCATTTGAACCATGTAGCGGTAGTCTGAAAAGGACATCCTCCTGCTTGGTCAGTAGCTGTGAGAGGTATATCCTGTTCAGGCCGTTCCTGGACCTGAGCCTCCGGCTGAGTGTCTTGTCTGGGGGTCAAGAACCCAAAAAAGGCCTCAACCTCTCGTTCCCATGCCGGGGGCCATTTTGTATACAGGGTCACCTTGGTCAAGGTTGATTCTCCTGTGTCATCACTGGGTTTCCTGCCCAGGGTCACTTCTACTGCTCGGGTCCCATTCAGTCTGGTAGTAGAACAGTTAGATAATTCCTCCCAAGGCCCCCACTCCGG
Source organism: Notolepis coatsorum (assembly GCF_963971535.1). NCBI lineage: Eukaryota > Metazoa > Chordata > Actinopteri > Aulopiformes > Paralepididae > Notolepis > Notolepis coatsorum. Next base: position 76,379,532 of record NC_140169.1, on the reverse strand, counting down.
GTCACCCTGATACCTGGAGTGTGCTCTGACCCTGATGCAGGGGTATATCCGTGCCTCTCCCTTGGCTAGTTTCAATTTAGTTGAGATTTCGCCTCTGGGGCTAGAAGGGTATACTGCTGTCACCTCCGCTCCTGCCGCACCGAGGCATATCTCGTCCCTCTGAGCGGCCAAATCTTTCCATGTCATGTATGGATTACATCCCTCCTCTGGGTTTAGTAACCAGCATTGTGGTTCCGGATCAGGCAGTGAGCAGTCAGGGAATGGTTCCTTGGCCTGACCCGTGTCACTAAAAGAGGTAGATATATAGTCCGACCAGGCCTCCCATCTCTCTGATGCGTTTCTTGGTTCACACGGGACCTGAGTGACCATCCTATAGTGGGTCACTGGTATTCCTCTATGGTCCTTAACCGTTGGTTCTTCAAACTCCCATTCAGTACAAGTCCTGGGATAATCAATTGCTCTTATAAATCCCAGGGTTAGTGTGATGACGAGTACTACCAGAGTCACTCTTAGTATCCATTTACTTGCCACAGCCTTGGCGGATTTCTTGGGTTGAGTCGCCAGGCTTGGCGATATCTCTTCTATGTTGGGAGCGGCCCTGTTCTCGGATTCATTGTCAGAATCTGACTGCTCCCATTCCCGGTCTATATCCATTGTCAAGCAGGTCATGATCTCTCTTCGAGCGGATTCATCATTTGGGCGGGGCACCGCATATGCCCCTTTGTTTAGACAGGTCATGTGCTCATATATATAGTCCCTGCCCATATGCGTTGGTTGTCTGCTTATGACTGGCAGGTCATGGTATTTTGGGTTGGGTGGTGCCCAATATTCTGATGTCTGGGTACTGGGCCCCAGTGTGTCTTCGGGACTAGGCCCACTGCGCATGGGTATGGGTTGTTCCCCGTACTCCGGGGCTACCAGGTTATAGGTGTTTGTGGGGTTCTTCAGGTAGGCCATATTCCTCCCTCTCGCCTTTCCTTCGCTGCCTGAGAAGAAAAGGTGAGACGGTTATCGCCTGTGCGCATCGAGCATGTACTATTTGGTCAAGGCTTCTGATCTTCGCCTGATGCGATCCCATATACTGGGCGCCCTCGAGCCTGGTCCCATGCCGTCGGGGTAGTGTACCCTCTTTGGTTTGATCATGGACCCCTTCCTAATGCTTCCGATCACAGGAGTGTCTTTCCCCGGGGCAATCTCCACAGAGAGGCCTCTGATAGGATGTGGCATATGCCCCACACTCAGCGTGACAGAGAGTATCACCCATTGGTATTCTTTCCCATTCACGGGTCTCTCTGTATCTCCTGGGGATATAGACTTCCCTTTCGTGCCCGTTTTAGTTATTCCAGGCCCGTCCCTCACCAGTAGTTCTAGTGATAGGGTTTCACGGAACCCTTCTCTGAGCTCTCCACTTATAGTGGTCAACCAATCGAATTCACCACCGTGTCTGTGTCCAGAGCTGGGGAAGGGCAAGGAGATCAGTCCCGAGGTTAGTAGCACAGCCCTTTTAGCCAACATCATGCGCACCAGGCTGGCTACATCCAGTAGAAGGTAATTTCCTTTTAGTCTATCATTGGTCATGACCTCCTGTCCCTTGGTGAACAGTCTTGACCTCTCCTCCGTATCCTTCACCCAGAATGTGTCTGGTCCTTTCACCAGGAACATCTTATCCCCCCTTGAAGGCATTGCCCTGGGGAAACAGGTGTTTATGGTTTTCTCAAGATAGGTTTCCATCAGGCTGGCCAGGTTTTCCGTGCTGCCCTTGAAGGCTATACCTCCTCGGCCCGCGGCCCCTTTGCGGACTGGAGCATCCCCATCTTGCAGGTATCCACTGCCCTTTGTCAGGTATATTCCTGACCCTAGTTTCACTTCCGTATGGTCTTGGCATTTGGCTAGAGCATAACCCAGCCATGAGCACCCGCACTTGGATGCTAACTGTGGGGTCATAGGAGGGTACGCTGCCAGTACTATACGGGGTCCGTATTCCATATAACATGCTTGGCAGACAATTATTCTGCATCCCCTCGGGCCCTCTTTTGGCCCAAAGGTGTAGGTATCATCGCCTGGGCGATATAGAGGTTTGTGATCCGTGGGGACCTGTTCTGGACGATTCCGTGATGGTCCTTGCCATAGTAGGTTAGTCACCTGGACGAGGCACAAGGTGCATTTATCCAGGTTGTGTCCCCATTTCGTCCATCTGATTATACTTCCTCCTGGTCCCTCCACAGGTTCTGCTTCCGGGGTGTCGGGGTGACGTATTAGTGATCTGTTATCCGACAGATACCCCTTTTTCGCCGCCTTAACTGCTCCATCAGCCACACCCATAAAAACGCTGGCGCCTCGTATGTTTCCAGTGTCCCCATTCAAAGGGGACAATCCTGGCGCCATACAGATCAATATTTTGTGCCTGGCGCACTCCAAGGCGAAAGGCATGGATTCTCTAAGTCCCGGTACACCCCTTTGGGCCATCTTGCTTCCCGTTTTCTGTGGCGTAGAGCTTGAGATTCCAGCCATCTTTCCCTTTCTTCACCCGGTTTTGCGGACTTGATTTACGTGCACTATACCTAGGTCCTGTAATCTAAATCGCCTGGGACTAAGTATTTCAACGATGGTATCTTTGCTTTCACACTTCTTGCTGGGATTTCCTGCCAGGGGTTTTCGGAGCACCCACACGGCTTCACCTAAGGAGAAGGGAGAAGAGACAGCCGTGTTATCTTCTGAAACACATCTCTTATCCTCTCTTCCCAAGTTCACAGCTTGGTGTATCCTAAGGAGAGAGATTGGTTCATCCCAGGATCGCAACATATCCTCCTTGATTATCTGCTCTTTTATAGAGCGCACAGCCCTCTCGGCCACTCCGTTCGTATTGGGCTGGTAGGGCACCGAGTATTGGGCCATTACACCCGCTTCCTCCAGTAGTGTCTTCACTGTTCCGTGAGTGAAGTAGGTGGCATTATCCATCCTGAGCGATGTAGCCCTTGGCTCTTCCCTTAGGAACTGTGATATGCAGTTGCATATTACTGCAGCCGTCGGAGTGGGGATAGGGTACATTCTGAGTCTACCTGGCCCATTGTCCACTATCACCAGTCCCTGCCTGTGTTTCTTTTTCGTCCCCTCCGACATGGGTCCAAACACGTCGGCGGAAAAATGCAGCCCTGCTTCCGATACTGCTATTTGTCCCAGTGGCACAGGCTCAGGTTTTGTCCCTCTCACCAGCGCACATTGTTCACAGGCCTTCCGGATTGTTATCGCTCTTTGTTTCACTTTAGGTATGTGAATGTGGTTGGTTCTTAGGTATACCAACATCCTCTTACTTCCAACATGTCCAAGGTTATCATGTACCAGTCGGATCATGTGAGTAGCCTCGTCCTCCGGTACTCTCACCGTGCCGTTGTCTTCCCAGGCAGTGGGCGTGACTAAGGCCAGTCTTTTGAGTTTTAGCCCGCTGACCTCAGGGCGGTTTTGGGCCAGGGTGTCGACTTCTTTGTTTCCCTGGTAGTGGACCCCGGTTTCCTCCGTATGGCTTTTTAGCCATTTCCAAGCTATTTTCATGCCTCGGAATTGTTCCACTATGAGGGCCCAGAGGTCACCATGGGCCATTGGTCTGCCTGTGCTGGTTTCATATCCTTTCGCTTTCCAGTACTCCAGGTTCTCTGTTCCTCCGTTGTAACAGTATTGGCTATCGGTTACAATAAGTAGTTTCGGTATGTGCTTCCCTTTGGCCATTATTATGCCCTCCAGTATAGCTGTTACCTCCGCCGTTTGGGCTGATCCCTCGGTCCAGCCACTCGCTGTTTTGATGTTCTCATTGTTGTGTTTTAGAACATAGGCCCACTTGGCCTTTGTTCCGTCCTGTTTGTGCTGACTTCCGTCTGTGTAGAGTACCCAGTTGGGTTCGGCTTCAGGCTCGGTGAGCTTGGTTTTCGTTTCTAGGGGACACTTGGTTCCTGTTGTGATAAATCTCATTTTAGGATCTGTTAACATCATTGACCAATGTCCCCATCGTGAGGTCATGGCCCTCGAGCCTGTAATAGTTCCCTTCGAGGCACTCTGCAGGGCAGGAAATTCTGTGGTTACTATTATATCTTTGTCTTGAGCCAAGTCCTTCAGGGCATTCCAGAATCTAAATACTCCACATAGGATTCGTTCTTCTTCCGTATACCGCTCCTCCGTATTGGTGAACTGCATGGATAAAAGTAGACAAGGGGTCTTCCCCTTTCTATTCTGACATTTCAGAGTTATCCCTTGCGTACCCTCCACTTGTGGGAATACTTCTAGATGTTTGGTGGGGTCTCTTTTTTCCAGATCTTTGCAGTTTTCCAGCACATGGGTTTTGAACACCGTCCAGCCTGGCTCCACTTCCTCTATGGGGATGTTCCTATTCCTAGGGTTTTTTCCCTCGAGAGCTTTGCCTTTCAGTTTGTGGAGCGGGGATGCTTTTGTCGCATAGCCAGGCACATGGGTCATAATGTGGCCGCATTTTCCCATGGCAGAGTCCAGCTGACTCAGGGACACAGGCTTCTCAATGGCCGCTACCTGATCCAGGTATTCCCTGCTGACTGACTTTCCGGTGTCCGTTATGTTGAAACCCAGATACCTCAGGGTATGTTTCGCGATCTCGCACTTCTTGAGGCCTATCTTTAACCCGGCCCTGGAGAGGCGGGTCACTACCTGGTCCAGTAGTTCCAAGTGTTCTTGTTCCGAGTCATTGGTCCAATACACGTCGTCGATGTATATGGTGACGTCCAGGCCTCTTAGGATGTCCTCTATGACTCCTTGGAACACATTCGGGGAGTTTTTATACCCCTGTGGTAAAACTGTCCATCCATAGGACAGCCCGTTCCAGGTGAACGCCGTCTTTTGGGTGGATAGGGGGTCGATAGGTACTGACCAGAATCCATTAGCCAGGTCAATGCTAGACTTCCAACGTTTGTTGGGCAGATTCCTGGTTGTCTGTGCTATGTTTATCATTGTCCTGGTATCTGAGCATGTTCTAGCATTCAGGGCAATTAAGTTGTGCACTAATCTCCATGACCCATCAGGTTTGGGGACTCCCATTACAGGGGTATTTGTTAGAGCAGAGTCCAACATAGTCAACACGCCCATTTCTTCCAATTCCGCGATGGTTTCTGTCAGCTCCTTTTTGCACCTCGGGTCCACCCTGTGCTGTGCTTGTCTCGGTGGTATGGTCCCCTTTATAGTGTGTGTATACTTGGGGTCCACCCTTCCCACGTCGTTCTTGTGGGCAGCATATAAGCCTCTCTTGAGTATTTCTCGTATGAGGATTTTCTCGTGGCTTTCGGACTCTTCCACTACCTTTTCCATTTCGCCCCGTATGTCCACTGGCTTCATATATTTGACACGGACTCCGTGCTGTGTCCTTTGCGGGTCACCCTTGGGTATGAATTTTTCCTTTTCGTACAGTAGTATCAAGTCTTTTGGGGATAACAGGGGTTCCGAATTAGGTGGTCCTACCACTCCTGATATCCCATGCTTCTCCCCTGTTCCCATGAGGGCTCTGGTCCCATTACCTAATTCCACTTCTATGGATCCGGTAATGGGTGTATTTACATGCAGGGAAATTTCCGCTCCGGTGTCTACTAGGTATTGGTCGTTTCCCACTTGACACGTTAACTTCCCATCCGTCTCCTGTGTCTTGAGTGCATTAGCATTCAGTAGGGGCCTCTCCTGGGGATCTATATTGAGGGTTAATAGACTCTCTGTCACTCTGTCTTCTTCCCATGTTCGAGTGTCATGTGTCACATCACCAGGAGGCCAGGATTCTATTCTCTCTCCTTCCGGGATTTGAATTCCTCCCTTGTTGCCCTCCTTTCTGCTTGCTTTTCTGGGGTTAATGCGGCCCACTCGTCGGGAGGTAGGTACATGTAATTCTTCTTCCCTTCCTTGTCCTTGGTTATCCTCGGGGGGAACTCCTGGGAGCCCCCCCTTTTGTCGTTTTTTGAGTAGGTAGGTTTAACGTTAGCCGCTGGCTGTTGCTGGGCTCTGGGAGGCCGAATTTGAGCCTTCTCCTCTCGTGGGTTCTCCCCTTTCCTTTCACTTTTATTGTATTTGGTTTGAGAAAGCATTTTGACTTGGTCATACAGCATGCATTCCGTCCGTAACTGATCTCGGGACCATGCTGCGCATTTGGCTGCAAGACGGTTACCCCCTGGTACTCCTATGAACAATTTTTCAAGTAGTAAGCCTGATCCTTGCACAGGTCCTCCACGTATGACTGATTCCGCTGCAACAGTGAGAGACACACTCCCGTCTCTCACCTGTGGGATTAGTTTCTCCACCATATTTTCCCCTGGATCTTGACCGGGGGTTCTCACTTCTATTTCCATCATTTGGGCCATAGACGCCCCTTCGGGGATCTCCAGTCCTTTGAGGTGTCGCAAAATGCGAGCGGCATCCGGGTCATCGTAGAGAGGGGACCCATGGAAAATCTGAGCAATCCTATGGATATAAGCAGCCTGGGTCTCCCCATGATTCATTTCTGGGGCCAGTTTCTTGAGCACTTGGGTTTTGCTCAATAATTCTTGTGCTTTGTTGCTTTCTCCATATTGGGCACTGTCATACAGACTCCTGTCGGTATGTAAACTCTTTCCTCTTGGTCGGTATATGTCTCCGGGAGATTGGGCCAGTATGGAGTGAGGGCTTACCTCCGGGCGGTGTTCCTCTGTGCTGTGTCTCAGGGCTCGGATTGGGCTTATGGACGGGGCTTTGTTCAACCAGTGTCTTTCTCTCCTGGCTATTTCGGCCATGGCCCTGTCCCGTTTGTACACTTGTTCGCGCAGTACGTCATAGCCAGCATGTAAATATGCATGCTTGTATGGTTCCGTTATTCCCGGGTGAGACAACACTTTCTCTGCCTCAGGTGACCGTGCTAAGGCCCGAGCCTTCCTCCATGTCACGGGATATGCTGGCATAATATCCCCTGTTTCTTCTCCTGCCAATTCTCCTTCACTTTCGTCGGAGACGTCCTCCAATCCTGAGCTCCAGGTCAAGCCTGAAGGTGACTGGAAGGCGGTGCCCTTCAGGGGGGGCCCGGGGCCTATAGGTCTCAGTTTGACCGGTTTGGCTCTCTTGTTCCGAGGCCTAGGAGGTTCGCCCCTTGGGTACCGAACTCTCTCCCTAGATCTTGACCGAGATGAGGACATTGAGGAGGCTCTGGAGCTTGACCGATCCCGGTCTCCCTCTTCTTCTGAGTCCTGATCTGGATCAGTATACTCCGGTCCGCTATCTGTCGGGTCGTCCCCTGACTCCTGGGGACAGCCTAGTCGTCTAAGAATACTCTTAGCCCGGGATTTGGCAAGTCCATCCCTTTCTGGTTCAAACTGTACTGTTGGTTTCCGGGGAGTGGATGATCTCCCTCTTTCTGTTGTTCGGGAGGAGCTCTGGGAATTGGACTTTTCCTTCCTGGGTCCAATTCCCGACCCCTTAGGGTCTGGAGGGGGATTGAGGGGTACCGATGCCGGTTCACTGTCCTCATCCTCCTCACTCTCTCCTGCTTCAGTCAAGGCCTGGGTTATTCCCTCATGGTCCTTGGGTTCTACCATGAGGCAGATTTCCGTGTGTTTTGCACTTCTTATGGTTGAGATTGCGCGGACTACTGCCTCCCCCAACCATATGCCTCTTTGGCCATATACTCGAGACCTGCCCCACATCAGGTTTATAGCTAGTCGGTGGGGCATGTCCTTGGTACCATGGCCAGCATAGATTTCTCTTCTCTGCAGTAGATCCTTCATCCGGGACACCAGATTGTCCCAGTTCTTTTGTGAGGACTGTACTTTATTGTACCTGTTTTGGCTTAGTGTCACATGGACAACTTTCTCCGCGTGAAACACATTATAATCACACTCAGTGATTACTGCCTTGCCCGGTTTTAGGGGTTCTTTGGTCCTTATTTCCATCACCTGTTTCCTCAGGTTCCGGTAATAAGCGCCTCCTGCCGCTACCATGCTCGTTTCCCATCTACCATAGCTCGTCAAAGATGGTCCAGTGAAGGTGAGAATTGACCATGGTGCGTCAGAGTTGTCGGTCCAGACTGGGTAGTTAGTGACTGTTATGTCTGGTGTTTCTTTGTGAGAGTCTGTAGATATTCCTCTCGCCCCTGAGTGTTCACCACGGCGAGAGGTTTAGGCTGCTCTCGCTTGTTTCACTTCCTCGTGAACACGTGGTCCTGGGCTTAAGTACCCCAGGGAGTAATCTCGCCCTGGGGTTGATGTAGCCATTGGTGTAGCTGATCCCCCCAACGTCTGTAGTTGTCCCCCGCTAGTAACTTCCCTCATTTCACATCCAGAGGGGTCACTAATGGAGCGGGGTTCCCTCTGGCTGATGTACTTGTGAGGGGGTACAGGCCGTGCTTGGTCTGCGTCTGCTCCTGAGTCCTGACTACGTTCCTGCGTCACCCCCTCCTGGGTGTGCCTCGCACCGGAAAACTGGAGTGCAGGGCTTCCAGGGTTAGTGAAACCCCCTGAGCCTTCTCTCTCAGTGCTGGGAGGCCGAGTGTCTGGTATTTCCTCATACATCCTCCCGGGTCCAGACGGGGGCCACGTGATTTGGGCCCTCTGTTCTGAGTGACTCGCTTCCCGCGGTGTTCCCTGAGGACCAGACCATGTCTGGTTTCTGTATGCCACCTCGTTCATGACCTGTGTGAGGTCTCCAACCATAGTGGGCTCAATTTCTTCGAACAGATTTCCCCAGCCATTTCGGTAATGTGATGGCCATGCCTCCATTTGAGCTCTGCGCACTGTGTTTGCTTGGTATTTGTCCGGGACTAGCAAGACCACTGCCATGGATGCAGCCGGTATTTCTTGGTAGGCTTCCAAGAAGCACCATATGCTCGTGTTGACGTCATAGTGCCAAATCCCTGTTCCGAACAGTGTCATGACTAGGCTTGTTATGCCTACTCTCTGGGCTTGTCTGAAAATGCTCCTGTAATATGCCAGGAGTACTCGGGTTTGGCCTTCAAGGTCTGTTCCGGGCAGTATGTCTTGCATGGCAATTGTCAGTATCCCCTCGTAACCCTTATTTTTAAGTAGGTAGGGGACTCCTACCAGCACTGTGCCATCCTTAAGGAGGTTATGAGGTTGTCTGGCCACTTCTCTTGCACACCAGTCGGCGTAGCCGGGTCCTGCCATGTCTTGTATGGCTTTTGCCATTCCCCCCCCATTACGTAGGCCTCTGTTGGCTGGGTTAACCACAAATGTGTGGTTTCCTTTTGGTACAAAATTTTGTAACCATATGGAGCAGACCCATAGGTGCTGTATATGCTTAGGGTTTCCTGGTTGAGATCTGGGTTTGATAGTACATGAGATTTCATTCAACCTTGACATGCCAGGGGGCATGGTCTGCTCCTCTGGCGTAGAGTTTGTTGTAGGGACTTGGGGCAGGGGGCTCCACTGTCCCTGAAGTCCCAGGCCTTCGGGCCAGTATGCAGGGGCCGTAGCCGTCGGGACCGTTCGTGTTCCAATTACGGCCTGCTGTACAGCTGGCAGCTCTGGATATAGGGATTCGCTTGGTTCTGTGAATTCCTCACTTCCCGCAAACGTATCAGGGGACTCAGGGCGTTCCTCCCGTTCTCCTGGGTAGTCCAGACCCAGGTTGGGTATAAACACTCCCAATCCCTCCTCCGAGGGTAATTCCTCCTCTATGATGTGGGAATGATTGTGAGACATCGTGTTAGCACTGGTTTGTTAGCCGATGGTGAGCTAGTTAGCTTCCGTCTGGCTTCGTGTCACGTAGCCTCGGGCTAGGTAGCCATCCAGTTAGCATTCAGTTCACTCCTGGCTTGTTGGCGGATGGCGAGCTAGTTAGCTTCCGTCTGGCTAGGGCCAGCTCATGGGTGTTAGCACTGGCTTGTTAGCCGATGTCGTGCTAGTTAGCTTCCGTCTGGCTAGGGCCAGCTCATGGGTGTTAGCACTGGCTTGTTAGCTGATGGTGAGCTAGTTAGCTTGCAGTTCTGTGAACGGTCTTTTTGACTGCGCTTCACATCCAGTCTCTCCTTACAAACAGTGTTTCTGGGCTAGGGAGCCCTCGCTTTTCTGTGAACGGTCGTTTTGACTTCGCTTCACATCCACACTCCGCTCCTTACAAACAGTGTCTCTGGGCCAGGCCACGTGAGCGGATCGGCGCGGCCGAGAAATCCGCTCTTCGCTCTTTAAAGCTTGGTCCGCTCCGCTAATCGCTCATGTTGACCCCGCCCTCAAGTCGCTCTCCGCTCGCTCCCCGCTCACCTTGAATCGAGCGCTCCCCACTCCCCGCGCCAGATCGCTCAGCAGTTTTTCTTTTTTTTTTTGGAGCATGGTGTAAATTAGCTCAAACTACAACAGTCTACACCCCCTGGGCCCCTTAACAATTGTTTGTATTGAGCCGCATTGTAATTGTAGCCATTCTGCAATGTTAAATAACGTTGTTTATCCATTCACTAGTTCTATTAAGCGATGATAGGCTAGCCGAGCCACAATGCTATGGTCGCTGCCATTAACGTTAGCATGTAAGCTAACGTCAACAACAATGGCGTCGATATACTTTTTCTAACTGGAGTGAGTGTGGGCGTCTCTACAGTGACAAAGCCTGAACAGGCTAGCCTATCACAGGTTCACCCTTCTCATTGGTTGAAAATGGCCTTCATGTTTGTACATCGCCATCTGTTGCTTTGGCATTGTACTGCATGTATATATTACATCAGTGTTAAACCACTGTGAGCGGCCTGGAGTGGATTGGAGCGGAGGAGAACTCTCGCTCCGGACGTCGCGCCGACTCACACTCCTCGCTCACGTCAAAACCGGCCGCTCCGCGCCCCGCGCCGCTCACGCTCCGATCCGCTCACATGCACTGCTCTGGGCTAGGGAGCCCTCGCTTTTCTGTGAACGGTCGTTTTGACTTCGCTTCACATCCACACTCCGCTCCTTACAAACAGTGTCTCTGGGCTAGGGAGCCCTCGCTTTTCTGTGAACGGTCGTTTTGACTTCGCTTCACATCCACACTCCGCTCCTTACAAACAGTGTCTCTGGGCTAGGGAGCCCTCGCTTTTCTGTGAACGGTCGTTTTGACTTCGCTTCACATCCACACTCCGCTCCTTACAAACAGTGTCTCTGGGCTAGGGAGCCCTCGCTTTTCTGTGAACGGTCGTTTTGACTTCGCTTCACATCCACACTCCGCTCCTTACAAACAGTGTCTCTGGGCTAGGGAGCCCTCGCTTTTCTGTGAACGGTCGTTTTGACTTCGCTTCACATCCACACTCCGCTCCTTACAAACAGTGTCTCTGGGCTAGGGAGCCCTCGCTTTTCTGTGAACGGTCGTTTTGACTTCGCTTCACATCCACACTCCGCTCCTTACAAACAGTGTCTCTGGGCTAGGGAGCCCTCGCTTTTCTGTGAACGGTCGTTTTGACTTCGCTTCACATCCACACTCCGCTCCTTACAAACAGTGTCTCTGGGCTAGGGAGCCCTCGCTTTTCTGTGAACGGTCGTTTTGACTTCGCTTCACATCCACACTCCGCTCCTTACAAACAGTGTCTCTGGGCTAGGGAGCCCTCGCTTTTCTGTGAACGGTCGTTTTGACTTCGCTTCACATCCACACTCCGCTCCTTACAAACAGTGTCTCTGGGCTAGGGAGCCCTCGCTTTTCTGTGAACGGTCGTTTTGACTTCGCTTCACATCCACACTCCGCTCCTTACAAACAGTGTCTCTGGGCTAGGGAGCCCTCGCTTTTCTGTGAACAAAGCATGAAAGTGATTTTTGCATTGCAACTTCACCCAGCAGAATTTTCACAGTAATCACAAATATATACTCTAAATGCGACTCTTTCTTCGAGTAGAACCTTCTACTTTTTTGACTGTAAGAAAACATTACGTAACTTTTTAGTCATGAGTAAACCTTTTTACCGTAATCACAAAAATATACTTTAAGCGTGATCCTTTCTTTAAGTAGAACCTTCTACTTTTTTGACTGTAAGAAAACATTACGTAACTTTTTAGTCATGAGTAAACCTTTTTACCGTAATCACAAATATACTTTAAGCGTGATCCTTTCTTTAAGTAGAACCTTCTACTTTTTTGACTGTAAGAAAACATTACGTAACTTTTTAGTCATGAGTAAACCTTTTTACCGTAATCACAAAAATATACTTTAAGCATGATCCTTTCTTTAAGTAGAACCTTCTACTTTTTTGACTGTAAGAAAACATTACGTAACTTTTTAGTCATGAGTAAAACTTTTTACCGTAATCACAAAAATATACTTTAAGCGTGATCCTTTCTTTAAGTAGAACCTTCAACTTTTTTGATTTTGCCAAATCTGTAATTTAATTTTACTCCAGAGGCTTTTGACAGTAGTCCTGTCTTCTTCGGCCGTTTAGCACCTATTTTGGTTAGTATAAATGCACATCGCCAGGGACGCCATGTTGAATGCCCACGCTGGCTCTTAGGTCAGATCGATAACTTCATAACTCATTGGTCTGCTTATCTTGACCTCAAACAGCGTCCTGTGAAGTGGTTGACACGCAGAACCAAACGAGTCTACAAAATGTTGTTGTTACCACTGACCGACAAGAGACAGCGAATGCACCGTTCCGACCCCCGTCAGTCATCGACCTTAGGTCGAGTGATTGAAGTTGCGGAATCTTTTATTTTATTTGCACTGGGACGGACTCTCTTTAATTAGATGAGGTCCATTTCCCTTATCCTTTACACGTATTATCACTGTATGGCTTTACTTGATAATCCCATTATACAGAATCCACCTTTAGTCCTTAATGCATAATCATATGTCTCCTTTTACTCCGTAGGGATAAAGCCACACTTCTAAAGTTTTTATGGTAAAACCAGGCTTACAGAACCCACCTTTAGTCCTTAATGCATAATCCTATTATAGCTAGGGATAAAGCCACTTATCCTATTTTGCCTTAATGCATAATCATATGTCTCCTTTTACTCCGTAGGGATAAAGCCACACTTCTAGAGTTTTTATGGTAAAACCAGGCTTACAGAACCCACCTTTAGTCCTTAATGCATAATCCTATTATAGCTAGGGATAAAGCCACTTATCCTATTTTGCCTTAATGCATAATCATATGTCTCCTTTTACTCCGTAGGGATAAAGCCACACTTCTAGAGTTTTTATGGTAAAACCAGGCTTACAGAACCCACCTTTAGTCCTTAATGCATAATCCTATTATAGCTAGGGATAAAGCCACTTATCCTATTTTGCCTTAATTTACTCGGTTCGCCGTTGAGTTTACTGTATGGCATTACTTGATAAAACCAGGCTTGCCGAACCCACCTTTCTCCTTACTCACAATGATATACTTTCTCCTCCTCCTCCGTCTGGGGAAAACCACACTCATAAAGTTCTTTTTTACATCATAAATTAGGCACATTACAGGCACATTCAGGCACATTATCATTATTATTATTATTATTATTATTATTATTACTGGTAAGTTACAATGCAAAAATACATCTCCATGCTTACCCGTCTTTTTGGGAAAAATAGAAGCAAAACGTTGTTTCCAAAAGAAGATTGTTTTTATTTTTTAACAGTAGAAAATTACATTTAAAGGTTCAGTTTCATTTATAAAAGTACACAGGTTTTCAGCTTACAATATATCAGGTTTCAGTCATCTCCTCAAAATCTCTCAAAAAAGTCTGCCTCTTGAATCGGCAACCGTCTCTTTTATTTGATATTGTACCGTATTTCTGATTGGTCTAAACACAGTGATGTCAAATGGTCGTCATTTCTGTTTAGCAAACCAACATACAATACATAATTCGTTATGGACTCCTCCTTCTTTGTACTATCGTTACTGCTAGTTACCTAGTGATTTTTAAGTAACAGAAAGTCCCTTTTTCCTTCAAAACAGACAACGGCTTTGTCTGTGGTGACCACGTGACATCGTACCATGCACGAGGCCTCTCCATAGTATCTCTTAAAGAATCCCTCCAGACAAACAGTTTTTACACATTATTCTTTTAGTATTATTCTCTACTGACACTCAATTATAAGCATGCCATTTTGAAAACTTTTACTGTACACATCAAACATTTAATTGTTATATAGTTTCTTTTTTAAGATCTCCCTCTATAGATTCAGGACTCCCTGTTTTTCAACCAGCAACCCTTCCCGTCTGAAAGGGTTAACATTACAGCTTTCTCTCCTCTGCTGTTGCATCCTCAGGGCCACATTCCTCAGGTTAACTCCCCTTTCACAGACACCGGCCCCTTCTATGGAGACATTTAAAGGCTCAGTTCCATTTTTTATAAGTAGAGCCATCATAGCGCTATCTTTCCAGAGTTTAGTTTAAAGATTTATACTGGTCATATAGGAACGACCCAGGATGTCATTGTCCAAAAGTGTCACTTGTTCTGTGGCACTTCACAACACCCCATGTCAATACCTCTCACCAATTCACTCGACTGACAGGAGTCCACATCCAATGGTAATACATCAGCCAGGATGAACGATTGAGAGGCTCCTGTATCACGGAGTATTCTCACCTGTTGGTAGTCCCCAACTTTACCCGACAGGGACACATAACCATCAAACAAAAAGGGTCAAAAGAGCTATGCTGGTCAGGACATGACACCGTACCAATCAACCCCACCCCTTTCGGTTCCTGGGCTGACTCCCTGGTCTCCTGTCGATCCCTTAGCGCATGACAGTCCTTCACAAAATGCCCTTCTTTCTTACAATAATGACACACAAAGGTGGCCTTTTCAGACGGCGGTGAGCGTGGTCGGAACGCTCGCTCATCACCCAAGGCATTTCGAGACGGCGGTGAGCGAGGTCGGAATGCTCGCCCGTCACCTCCCCGATACGGCGGCTCAGACGGAGAAAACGCGCCCCCTCCTACATACACATCATTTCGTACAGCAATATTTTTGTGGATCAATGCTAACTTGTCACACAAAACTGCAGCTTCCTGGAGGGTAGAAACCTCTCGCTCGTTTTCCTCCAAATACACTACCATGCGTTCGGGCACACATTTTTAAAATTGTTCAATGAGGATTAACTCGCTCAAAGCCTCGACACCATCCACATTACATGCTTCACACCAACGAGTAAACATCGTCCGTTGTTCACGGGAAAATGCCACATGTGTTTGAGAGGGAGCTTTACTTAGTGCCCTAAATCGTTGCCTATACGCTTCCGGCACCAGTTCATATACGCGCAAGACAGCACTCTTCACTTTCTCATATACCACGCTGTCCTCATTCGATAATGACTGGCATGCCTCCTGAGCCCTACCCATGAGTCTATATCGCAATAATAGTGCCCACTGGTCCTTCGGCCACTGCAAAGCCCACGCTATCTGCTCAAAAGTAGAAAAATATGTTTCCACCTCAGACTCCCGAAAAAGGGGAACCACAGAAATATGCTGCCCAATATTAAAAATGCCCTGGTAACCTTCAGATGAGGGAGAAGAAGAGCCACCACTCTCCAATTCCATCCTCCTTATTGTAATCTGGAGCACTCTATCCTTCTCCTCTTTTTCCCCCTGGAGCACTCTCTCCTTCTCCTCTTTTTCCCCCTGGAGCACGCTCTCCTCCCTTCTCTCTCTTTCCTCTCTGCCTCTCTCCTCCTTTCTCTCCAGCCTGTCTCTCTCATCTTTTCTCTCCTCTCTGTCTCTCTCCTCCCTTATCTCTTCCTTGTCTCACATAGCAGCTCTCTCCTCTGAAACAGAGGCACGTCCTGAGTGTACAGAATTATCACTGTCAATCTCCTCAGCCTTGGCACTGCTACCCCTCCGTTCCTGTATAGCACCACCGGTTCCCTCACTAGACTCACCAGACGCCTCGCCATGCGTGACGTCCTCCGAGTAATTTCCCTCGGCTATGGGCGAACTGAATATTTCCTTATCTACTAACCCAGCGAGCACAATTGCTTTTACCTCCTCTTTACTCTTTGAACTTTGGACCGTAATGCCATAATGCTTGGCGACCCCACACAATTCAGCTTTCGTGCAGACATCAATCTGATCCCTCGTAGGATCCGCCACAAAAAAATCCAAAGTAAAAGCCGTCCCAGCCATAGTCCTTACAGAATATGACTATGCCACAAACAACCTACGTATATATAGTACAATAATAATAAACGAATCACAGGTGCCAAGAAAATAGCCCCTCACCTACTCCACAATATCCGTGCGTAACACATTTAATCATTACATTCTGCAGTATACAATTCAACCACTCTGATTTAGGTGCACAAATACCTCGGTGTGCACATCGACAACAAACTGAACGGGTCAAAACATGCAGAGGCACTGTACAAGAAGGGCCAGAGCCGACTCTACTTCCTCAGAAGGCTGAGATCCTTCAATGTCTGTACAAGGATATTGAGGATGTTCTATGAGTCAGTGGTGGCGGGCGCCTTCTTGTACGCTGTGACCTGCTGGGGCAGCGGACTGAGAGCAGGGGACACAACCAGGCTGGATAAGCTGGTCAGGAAGGCCAGTAGCGTGGTTGGGGTGGAGCTGGACTCTCTAGCGAGGGTGGCGGAGAGGAGGAGCCTTGCTAAGCTCCAGGCCATCAGGGAAAACCCCTCCCACCCACTATACACACACTTGGCTGACAGGAGGAGCATGTTCAGTGCTAGGCTCACACTACCCAAATGCAGCACTGAACGGCACAGGAAGTCCTTCATTCCTACAGCCATCAGACTATACAATGCATCACTGTGCCTCACTGAGCACAGAGCGGCAGCGACTAGCGGCCTCCAGGCTCCACAACAGGGGGCAGCGACGGCTGCCTGACATTGACCTAGGACTAATAGGAACCCAAGGAGGACAATAACACTGCACCTTATGTGACACTGTGAATACTGTGAATATATATTTCAGTTAGTTAGATAGTTAATTATATTGACCAATTTGTTTACACTGCTGTGTTGTTTTTTACTACCTGTACCCCCCTTCCCCCATGCTCAGTATATTTTTACTGTATTTATTTACTGTATATTTTATTTAATTTGTATTCTATTTTACTCTACTCTTATCCTAGGCAACTTGATTTGATTTGTGTTATTATTCTAATTTGTGACCTGTCCTGTCTAAATGTTTAAATGTTGAGCGATTTGCAGTGCCAAATTTCCCACGGGATAATAAAAGTATTTATATTCTATTTCTATTCTATTCTATAATGTAAATATTGTAAGGAAGGGGCAGGGCTTGATACGTTTTACTTCCCCCTGTTCCTTCTCAAACGCTTGTATGGAAATAATCTTTGACTATTTACCTTTTTGTTTTTTAAACTTGTTTTATGTTTCTATGTTTGAGACAAATAAAAATCAAATCAAATCAAAACATATGGTGAATGTGGTTAAGGTCATGGGAATTATTCACATTACTCAGGCCAAAAATGCAGAGCATTGCATTGACGTACTACATATAATTAACACATGCTGAAAACATTCATAAAGACCATGACAGTAATGTTCTGAAATGTTATTTCTCTTCAGGAAAATAACCATAAGGGCCTGTTTTTGTAGTGATTGGAGACTGGTATCATATTGGGAGACTGGATGCCCTAGAGGTAAAGAGGCCTTCCAATAAATCCATTCTAAATCATGATTCAACTAACCCTTTCACTACCACACTACAGAAGGTTAACCTTTCACTACCACAGTGGTGGTACAGTGGTAGTGAAAGGGTTAACCTTATGTATTGTCGCAGTGAAAGGGTTAACCATTTGGTAGTGTTGTAGTGAAAGGACTAAACTGCATGCTAATGATTGTATATCTCACACGTTCATCAATGAAGAGGTTCAGAGAAGAGATAAACATGTTTGGAACAGACTGCAGGTCAGGTGATGGAAAACAGAGAGAGAGAGAACACGCCTAGTAGGCATGGGACTATACTGTACATACCTGGAGTACCTAAGCACCACGGATCAGAAGGGTTTCGGTCACAGCACGTGTACAGTGATGACACCAGAGGAATGTTGAATGTTCGCTCCTGACATTCATCCCGTCTGCCAATTGGCTCCTGTTTTACTTGTTAAGCAAATCAGAAGCAGGGCAGAGGAACAGGGACCTTCTGGATGAAAGTTGGAACGTTGTGACTCCCTATTGTCACTCCATCTGGTTGTTTATGGTTGTTTATTAATCTAAATCTGACCTTGACCCTAACCTTAACCTTACTGTTTATAAACCTAACTCTCTTCCACCCGACGGGACCGGTACCGGTCCCGAAATGACATCTGGTCATAAATCTTCAAAGAGAGAGAGATTTTAATTTCAAACTTATTCAAGTATTAACATCATAAACATGTCACAACAGCATGTAGAATGTATATTATCATCAATACCTTAGTTTAGCAATAGGTTAAAAGTGTCATTGGATAGATTTAACCTTTCGATTTGGTCAATTTAATCCGCGAGGGCAACCATTTTGGATATTTTGAACCATGGGAATTGTAGACTTTTTGCGGCCATTTTGTAGCAGAGTTCCACAGATATGGTTCTGCGTTGAACATTTTTAAAACTACACTTACTGGAAGATCATATGGGGTTCAAGGTTCAGAGTTCTGTATGAATTATTTCAATAACTGTTATTATTCAGGATAATAAGCCACAAAAGGTAAAGTTTTTGACAAATATTGAAAGGCTTTCAAATGTCTCTTCCCTATTGTTAACATGTAGGAACAATTAGATCTGAAATTTGTTTCAAAACGGTTGCACTGTGGGGAAAATAAAAAAGTACAGTAGATTACAGTAGATTTCATTATCTGTTCTTATGCACGCCTGGTGATACTAAATCCAAATTGAACTCTGGCATTTGAAAGATAATATATGTATATATATAAATGTTTGAATTGGCTATAATAAGGTAATTTATAAGCCTCCTATTCTATATTCTATAATAATATTTCAAATTGCATTGGTCCGGATGGGAGAATTCAGTACTGTATTTACAGAACCTTCTGTTTAATCATCTTCCCTTTATTAATTTCCTTAGATTTTTTTGTACACATAATCTCAAGAAGGTACTGAACGAGATCATTGGCAGTTTTTAATGTTTGGTCATTATTAGCATGGTGTTATTCACTGTCAGAGATGCAAAGAAAAATCATAAATCATATTCTCCTTTGTTTCATCACAATTTAAGCAAGCCTAGTAATGTACACAATATTTCTGACACTGTGAATACATTCCCTGAGGTCCGTAGATGTCCCTAGATACCAAGAATATGCAAATGGGCCTTGTAGAAGTGGAGCAATATTCCATTTACCTAGGTATATATCTTAGGCGGATTTTCAGAAAATATTCCACAGGTGGAAGAGGTTTCTAACCTTAACCTTACTGTTTATAAACCTAACTCCTACCTTAACCCTAACCTTAACCTTACTGTTTATAAACCTAACTCCTACCTTAACCCTAACCTTAACCTTATTGTTTATAAAAATAACTCCTACCTTAACCCCAACCTTAACCTTACTGTTTATAAACCTTACTCTTACCCCTAACCCTAACCTTACTGTTTATAAACCTAACTCTTACCTTAACCCTAACCATAACGTTACTGTTTAAAACCTAACTCCTACCTTAACCCTAACCTTACTGTTTATAAACCTAACTCTTACCTTAACCCCAACCTTAACCTTACTGTTTATAAACCTAACTCTTACCCCTAACCACAACCTTACTGTTTATAAACCTAACTCCTACCTTAACCCCAACCATAACCTTACAGTTTATAAACCTAACTCCTACCTTAACCCTAACTGTAACTGAGGGGTACAATTCCCTGACTGTATTACTAGATATGATACTTACTACCACTACCTTTGTACTTAATATTCGGCCACCCAGTACTCTGCATAAATATATTATGATGAACACTGTCACGTAGATGAAACGGATCCAACACAAATGTACGAATTAGAAATAGGTCTTTATTTCTACACAGCGATGGTGTGTAGAGCAAGCACTTAATCAAATCAATCACATTTATGAATGGGAATTAGTATGCACTTTTATGGCAAGAGTATTCGTCGGTATATCAATAGAGAATGTCCAATCTCTGAAGGCGCAGGTGGTACATATACGACCTGGAATAGTTAAGGAATAACAGCAATGATACTTTAATGATTATAGGCTGGATACAATAGGGGGGGTTAATCCGGTCGCTTGTAAGCCGACAGGAGTAGGAAGGGGGGGGGGGGGGTAGAATCCGGCTGCCTCATCCGGCCAAGGGTATCCCAGGTGAACCCACTGTAGTGCCGTTCAATGCGCCGGCGATCCTTGGACCACAGATGAAAGCAGGTGGACTCTTTGTGGGCCGGCGTCCTCCGGTCCACGGAGGAGAGACGTGAAGCGACCTCGTCTTGCAGAGCGTCTCCTCACCTTGCGTCCTCTCCAGGGGGGGGGGTTCCAACACACGGCAGTGTCGGGGGTCTTTATCCATGGAATAATCAACGTATACAAAGCATAATCCGTGCCGGGGAAGGCGGGCTGTCGTCGGTAGAATAATCCGGTATACAGGTCCACTCGCTCGTCGGCTCTGGGGCTCCTCGGGTGCAGCTTCACGTGGGGTCAACCACCCTGGATAAGCAGCCAGTTCTCTGCCCGAAACGATGGGGTACTGACTACGGTAGTATTCTCACCGCACGAAGCACTATATATTAACAGACTATTATTAGCTTAATAGACTACGTCCAACTCGACGATATAGTGCCAAATATGACTATTCAAATATTAATATACACGATGTCTCAATACCGATGGTAAGCCGAACTTGGCCTTACTCCCACACGTGGCGTCACGGGGAGGCTTTACGTCTGTGACTCTATTGGAGGGTAAGAAACTGGACTGAAAAGGAAGTCCTACTTTAGTAGCGCAGTATATATATGCACTATGAACAAATAGTCCCATTAGTGGTGCGGTAGCTAGATTCCTACGCGGAACTAGGACTTGTTCGTACATGTTGAGCGGTACGTTTGAACTGGGTCTGAGGGGTATGGCAGCCTGGCACGAAGGTCTCGACCAATAGTAGAATGGAGACTATTATGGGATGTTCAGTAGGCTAGAATGGATATTCAATGCATATTGTACCAGGAATATACAAGGGATATCAGGGAATATTAGAGAATATACAAATACAATTAAATATATATATATAAATAAATATATATATTCGGTTTAATCTGGCCCTTCACAACAGCCACCCCCTGATTGGTCCCAGACCTAATCAGTTAAACAGAGACAGATTAATCGCGTTGTCTATTTACACATAAGGGTTTGCTGTAGGGGTCAGTCAACTTCACAAAGTCATAGGGTTATAGGGTCATGGTCATCATCGATTGTGTCTGGGAGTCGGGGCAGTTCTATGAGCCTCGCCACGGGACGGGTGTAAGTGCGACCCTGGACAAGCACTTCAGCTGCTCGGACCTTGCCGTCGGCACCGGTGATCACTTTGCTTACGCGGCCGGCCGGCCACATAGCTCTGGGCAGTGATTGATCAATAATCATGACGACTGTTCCTTCCGTCAAATTGTCTCTCTCCTTTACCCACTTCTGGCGGGTCTGTAGAGACGGTAGGTAGTGCAGTAGGAAACTGCTCCAAAACTTGTCGGCTAATACTTGGCTGTACCTCCACATTCGTCGGCCGTTCGCTTCTTCAGGCCGGTACATTGTCTGGGGTAACGCGGCATCTAGCCGCCCCATCAGGAGTGTGTTGGGGTCTGCGGAGATAACAGTGCTCAATCCACAGAACACAGGCTTCTCATTCTCAGCCTCCTCCCGACTGGCCTCCCTCGGGATAGGCGTGGGCCACAGTCCTTCCGGGAGTCTTAGGAATGCGGGGCCGTCACTGTAAGCATTGCAACGGGTGAGGTCATCCAGGGGCATCCCCCGGGTGATGACGTCAGCTGGGTTCTGTTTTGTATCAACGTAGCGCCACTCTGTTTCTCCGGTTAACTCTTCGGTTAAGTCTTGAATCTCGGTGACTCTGACTCCCACGAAGACTTTGTACTTGCATGAGTCCGATTTGATCCAGGCGAGTACTGTCGTGGAATCTGACCACAGGATTGTTCTAGACACCGGTATGGTGAGCTCACGTTGGATGAGCGTGGCTAGGTGCGCTCCGGCTAGGGCTGCGCAGAGCTCTAGACGTGGGATAGATTGTTGCTTGCGTGGGGCTATTCTCGAGCGGGCGAGGACAAATGCTGTGTAGATCTCTCCCCCCCTTTCTTGGGCCCGCAAGTAGGCTACTGATCCGTATGCGACCTCTGAGGCGTCACTGAAGACGTGTAAGTCCATTTTACATGTCTCTGGCCTCACCGTGGGTGGGAAGTAGCTTCGGCGCATATTAACGCCTGGGAGTGAGTGGAGCTCCATCTCCCACTCTCTCCAGGTGGATGCAAGGTGTGCGGGAATGGGGTCGTCCCAGCCCTGGTCCTTGTCCCACAATGCTCGTACAATCATTTTTGCCCTGGTGGTGTACGGTAGAATACATCCTAGCGGGTCATATTGTCGGGCGAGTGTTGTGTACACACTCCGTCTGGTGGTCGGCGCCGCCGCCGGCCTTCCCTGCTCCGTAGTCAGGGGCTTGTGTCTGTAGTGAAGCGAATCTGTTTTGAATCGCCACACCAATCCCAGGGTCATCTCCTGGGCTTCTCCCGGGATTGTAGCCATCCAGGTCTCGCTGCTGGCTGCCTTGTCCTCGGAGGAGAGGCTGCGCAGTACTTGCGGATCGCTGCTGGCCCACTGCCTGAGATCAAAGCCGCCTTTGATCAATGAGGCGCGGAGTTTAATCAGGAGAGCCTCGGCTTCTTCCTGGGTTGAAAGGCTTTGTAGACAGTTGTCTACGTAGAAGCTGTTCTTTACGCTGTGTCGGACCTCTTCGTCCGCTGCTGGGTCCTCTGCTACATGTTTCTGTAGTGCAAATGTAGCACAGCAGGGGCTGCACGTCGTTCCGAAGGGGAGGACTTCCCATTGGTAGATGGCTGGGTGCTCATCTCCTGGCTTCTCTCTCCATAGGAACCGTAACAGGGGCTTGTCCTCCTCTACTAATCTCACCTGCAGGAACATTCCTTTAATGTCCCCGCTGATGGCCACCTTTTCCTGAGGAAGCAGAGTAGAACGCTGAGTAGGGAGGGGCCGAGTGTGGGACCGGGCAGTAACTCTTTATTCAGATTTTGGGATCCGATCTGGTAGCTGCAGTTAAATACTATGCGGTCTTTACCGTTGTGATGGACCTTGTGGTGAGGCACGTACCACGATTCAGTGGTCTGGTCAGCCTCTTTAATGTCCATCTTTGTGACGTGTCCCGCTGTGATGAGCTTCTCAATCTCAGCGCGGTATACACTCTCTTGGGCGGGGTTCTTGGCTAAGCGCCGCTCCGTGTTCAGCAGGTACCGTTCTGTGGCGTCTGTCTTGGCGTGGAAAGTAGGCATTCCTTCTCGCCGCAGGAGTGGCGTGGCGTATCTCAACACGCCGTTGACCGGGACTCTCTTGGTCCCTGTCTCGAGGAGGTGAATGGCGTAAATGTCATCTTTAGAGCGAATGTCTTTCTTTCCGTTCTTAAAGGGCATTTGTTCCAAGGTCCATAGCCGCTCTACGTGTTGCAGGAGTGCGGTTTCTCCCTCTGTGACTCGGGAGTGGAGACATCTAGTGGCTGTACTTCGGTTGAGAGATTTGGCGAGCGGGCCTTGGAGAGTCCATCCCAAACGGGTCTCGACTGCTGCAGGACAGCCTCGGGGTCCGGTATGAACCCGGTCTATCGGGACAATGAGGTCTGCATGGTCGGAGCCTATCAACAGGGTCGGCATAGCATTGTCTATGAGCGGGATCGGTAGCTTGCGCAGATGTACATATTTCTCCATCAGCTTGGCGACGGGGTATGTGTACCGCGACAGTCCTATTTCTTGGCTGGTGAAAGCGTCTGTAATCTGGTACCGTCGCTCAGGCTGGCCGCTTGCTGCGATAGAGAATGAGACATTCTCGCCCTTTATCGTCTTCAAATCTCGTCTTATTGTCCGAATTGTCATTTGGGTTTCGCTTCCCCGCAGCCCTAGCTGGGCCGCAGCGGAGGCGAGCAGAAGGGTCTTCTCTGACCCGTCATCGAGGACGGCGTAAGTGTCCAGGACTTTATTCTGGTAGCTTAGTGTCACACGCACTACTTTTAGGAGTACTCGGGCTCCACTGCTGCTGGCGGGATCGATGTACATGACGCTCGCTTTGCTGCTGGATGGTGCGGGTGAAGGGCGCCGTCTGTTACTGTCGTGAAGTATGTCCAGATGGGCTCCATCGCACTTGGTGCACCTTTTCTTTAAGCGGCATTCGGCAGCCATGTGTGAGCGCGCACAGCGAAAACAGCGCTTGTTGGACTTTATCCATTGACTTGCTTCCTCCGCGTTCAGCTTGGGGAAGGAGTCACATTGCGCTAGCCAGTGTTCTTTCTCACAGTAGGGGCACACTATCTTCCACTTCTCCGTTCTGGAGGGGGTACTGTGGCTCCTGCTGCTCGGTACTGACTCCGATTGGTGCATCACAGTCACCGATCTTCTTCCATCATTTAGTCGTCTGGTTCCTTCTCTGGAGCCAGGGGTGCTCCGTCCGAATGTATCTAGCCGTAGGCTGCTGACTTCTCTCGCCAGGAAGTCTGCTAGATCGAGGAGGTTCGGTTCGGGGCCATTCGGGTCTCGGTGGTCTCTCTGCCGCCTAAAACGCTCCTGTCGAGCGGGCGGCAGCTTCTCCAAGATCCTTTCCACATTTGAGTTGGCGTAAAGTTCATGCCTCCCCTTCTCTCTCTGCGCTCCCAACATCCCTACCAGGGACTGCACTCTGATGGACAGGTCGTCCAGTGCTCGATTGTCTATTGCTGGGGGTAAGCGGTCGATGTGTCGGATCTCCTGGATCACGTAATCCCATATGCGCCCATACCTCTGGTCCAATGCTACCAGCGCTGCTGTGTATGGGGTGGTGGAAGTCGCGTAGGCGAGCGCTATATTATGTGCGCGGGGTACCTTTAAGTGCTTCAGTAGGATGGCGTATTTATGGCGTTCATCCAATACATCCGCCAACATGGTCTCCAGACACATGCGGAGTTCTGTATACTGGGCCCGGTTCTCTTGGGTGAAGTCGGGTACCATAGGCGTGCCAATGTATGACGCTGACTGTGGATACATCGGCGAGCGTTGGGGGAGAGGCCTCCTAGGCGAGTCTCCTCCCGCTCCTTGGTATGGGCTGGTACCGGCAGTGTACCATGGCCCGCTTGTCCAGGTGCTGTTCCTCGGTGCGGGTCGTGCGTCGTGCTCACCCGGGTATAGAGTCGGGGGTCTGTAGCGCAGCTCCGCGGGAGTATAGCCTGGGCTGTACCGGACCTCCTGGTCCGGTAGAGTACTGTGCTGTCGTCGGGCGTGGTTCTCCTCCTCTTCGTCTTCAGTTAGGTCATCCAGTGCTTGTAGTCTCTGGTTTAGCCTCTCCACAGGATATGCTGCTCCTTCCCGGTTGCTAGGTCTCGCTTGGACCGGTGGGGGGAGGTGGTCTGTGGGGGGTATAGACCTCGTCTGTTGGTCAAGTTCAGGGTTGTTTACTCGGCTAGGGGATGCCGCCCTGGAGGTGTGTCTAGACGAGTTCCTGGAGCCTCTGGCGGAGGGAGAGGGTGTTGTCCGTCTGATCAGCTGTTCTATTAGTTGCGCTTGCTGTCTGTCGCGCTCTGCGTCCCGTAGAGCACCAGCAGCTGCTCGCTGGCTGTCTGCTCGGTCTCGGGCCACATTCTCTTCCCTCTGAATGCGTCTTATTTCTAGACGTATATGCTCTTCTTCGCTCCGCTGCTGGATCTGCAGTCGGTTGCGTTCAGCAGCGGCGTTCAGGCTGATGAGGAATGCCTGCTGTAGGGTCCTCTCTGCCTCGCTGGGAGAAGGCGGTTGTATAGGGGAGCCTTCCCTCGGGGTACTCCTTGCGGAGCCTTGGAGCTCTATCTCCACGGTGCTCTCCCCGTCTTCTTCCGTGCCGAGTTCTCTCTCGGTAGCGTTGTATTCCTCCCGGGACTCGTCGGGGACTACTTCTTCAGTACTGGCGGGGTGTGAAGTCATGTCTGGTTCCCACTGGTCCCCACCGTGAACTTGGTCAGTTACATTAGAACCCGTAGGGGCCTCTATGGTCGGGGTAGTCTGGGCGTTGGGGTTAGACATACTTTTACTTCCTAGTTTTACCGCGTTTACTGTTAGTAGAAGACTAGGTTGTTGACTGACAGCGTAAGCCTCTAAGTACTGAGGGAGCCGTCGTTCGCGCTGCGGGCGTTGGTTAGGAGGATCGTTTCGTGGAGTGTTCATCATAGGCCATTTCAATATTAATAACACTATATTAATATTACACTAATTACCATCCGGCTCGAAGGACCAATTGTAACTGAGGGGTACAATTCCCTGACTGTATTACTAGATATGATACTTACTACCACTACTGTCACGTAGATGAAACGGATCCAACACAAATGTACGAATTAGAAATAGGTCTTTATTTCTACACAGCGATGGTGTGTAGAGCAAGCACTTAATCAAATCAATCACATTTATGAATGGGAATTAGTATGCACTTTTATGGCAAGAGTATTCGTCGGTATATCAATAGAGAATGTCCAATCTCTGAAGGCGCAGGTGGTACATATACGACCTGGAATAGTTAAGGAATAACAGGAATGATACTTTAATGATTATAGGCTGGATACAATAGGGGGGGTTAATCCGGTCGCTTGTAAGCCGACAGGAGTAGGAAGGGGGGGGGGGGGTAGAATCCGGCTGCCTCATCCGGCCAAGGGTATCCCAGGTGAACCCACTGTAGTGCCGTTCAATGCGCCGGCGATCCTTGGACCACAGATGAAAGCAGGTGGACTCTTTGTGGGCCGGCGTCCTCCGGTCCACGGAGGAGAGACGTGAAGCGACCTCGTCTTGCAGAGCGTCTCCTCACCTTGCGTCCTCTCCAGGGGGGGGGGTTCCAACACACAGCAGTGTCGGGGGTCTTTATCCATGGAATAATCAACGTAGACAAAGCATAATCCGTGCCGGGGAAGGCGGGCTGTCGTCGGTAGAATAATCCGGTATACAGGTCCACTCGCTCGTCGGCTCTGGGGCTCCTCGGGTGCAGCTTCACGTGGGGTCAACCACCCTGGATAAGCAGCCAGTTCTCTGCCCGAAACGATGGGGTACTGACTACGGTAGTATTCTCACCGCACGAAGCACTATATATTAACAGACTATTATTAGCTTAATAGACTACGTCCAACTCGACGATATAGTGCCAAATATGACTATTCAAATATTAATATACACGATGTCTCAATACCGATGGTAAGCCGAACTTGGCCTTACTCCCACACGTGGCGTCGCGGGGAGGCTTTACGTCTGTGACTCTATTGGAGGGTAAGAAACTGGACTGAAAAGGAAGTCCTACTTTAGTAGCGCAGTATATATACGCACTATGAACAAATAGTCCCATTAGTGGTGCGGTAGCTAGATTCCTACGCGGAACTAGGACTTGTTCGTACATGTTGAGCGGTACGTTTGAACTGGGTCTGAGGGGTATGGCAGCCTGGCACCAAGGTCTCGACCAATAGTAGAATGGAGACTATTATGGGATGTTCAGTAGGCTAGAATGGATATTCAATGCATATTGTACCAGGAATATACAAGGGATATCAGGGAATATTAGAGAATATACAAATACAATTAAATATATATATATAAATAAATATATATATTCGGTTTAATCTGGCCCTTCACAACACTAACCTTAACCTTACTGTTTATAAACCTAACTCCTACCTTAACCCTAACCTTAACCTTATTGTTTATAAACATAACTCCTACCTTAACC
>NC_140169.1:76321711-76346711 GCF_963971535.1 Notolepis coatsorum | reverse complement strand
TGGCTGCTTATCCAGGGTGGTTGACCCCACGTGAAGCTGCACCCGAGGAGCCCCAGAGCCGACAAGCGAGTGGACCTGTATACCGGATTATTCTACCGACGACAGCCCGCCTTCCCAGGCACGGATTATGCTTTGTATACGTTGATTATTCCATGGATAAAGACCCCCGACACTGCCGTGTGTTGGAACCCCCCCCCCTGGAGAGGACGCAAGGTGAGGAGACGCTCTGCAAGACGAGGTCGCTTCACGTCTCTCCTCCGTGGACCGGAGGACGCCGGCCCACAAAGAGTCCACCTGCTTTCATCTGTGGTCCAAGGATCGCCGGCGCATTGAACGGCACTACAGTGGGTTCACCTGGGATACCCTTGGCCGGATGAGGCAGCCGGATTCTACCCCCCCCCCCTTCCTACTCCTGTCGGCTTACAAGCAACCGGATTAACCCCCCCTAGTGTATCCAGTCTATAATCATTAAAGTATCATTGCTGTTATTCCTTAAACTATTCCAGGTCGTATATGTACCACCTGCGCCTTCAGAGATTGGACATTCTCTATTGATATACCGACGAATACTCTTGCCATGAAAGTGCATACTAATTCCCATTCATAAATGTGATTGATTTGATTAAGTGCTTGCTCTACACACCATCGCTGTGTAGAAATAAAGACCTATTTCTAATTCGTACATTTGTGTTGGATCCGTTTCATCTACGTGACAGTGTTCATCATAATATATTTATGCCGAGTACTGGGTGGCCGAATATTAAGTACAAAGGTAGTGGTAGTAAGTATCATATCTAGTAATACAGTCAGGGAATTGTACCCCTCAGTTACAATTGGTCCTTCGAGCCGGAGGGTAATTAGTGTAATATTAATATAGTGTTATTAATATTGAAATGGCCTATGATGAACACTCCACGAAACGATCCTCCTAACCAACGCCCGCAGCGCGAACAACGGCTCCCTCAGTACTTAGAGGCTTACGCTGTCAGTCAACAACCTAGTCTTCTACTAACAGTAAACGCGGTAAAACTAGAAAGTAAAAGTATGTCTAACCCCAACGCCCAGACTACCCCGACCATAGAGGCCCCTACGGGTTCTAATGTAACTGACCAAGTTCACGGTGGGGACCAGTGGGAACCAGACATGACTTCACACCCCGCCAGTACTGAAGAAGTAGTCCCCGATGAGTCCCGGGAGGAATACAACGCTACTGAGAGAGAACTCGGCACGGAAGAAGACGGGGAGAGCACCGGGGAGATAGAGCTCCAAGGCTCCGCAAGGAGTACCCCGAGGGAAGGCTCCCCTATACAACCGCCTTCTCCCAGCGAGGCAGAGAGGACCCTACAGCAGGCCTTCCTCATCAGCCTGAACGCCGCTGCTGAACGCGACCGACTGCAGATCCAGCAGCGGAGCGAAGAAGAGCATATACGTCTAGAAATAAGACGCATTCAGAGGGAAGAGAATGTGGCCCGAGACCGAGCAGACAGCCAGCGAGCAGCTGCTGGTGCTCTACGGGACGCAGAGCGCGACAGACAGCAAGCGCAACTAATAGAACAGCTGATCAGACGGACAACACCCTCTCCCTCCGCCAGAGGCTCCAGGAACTCGTCTAGACACACCTCCAGGGCGGCATCCCCTAGCCGAGTAAACAACCCTGAACTTGACCAACAGACGAGGTCTATACCCCCCACAGACCACCTCCCCCCACCGGTCCAAGCGAGACCTAGCAACCGGGAAGGAGCAGCATATCCTGTGGAGAGGCTAAACCAGAGACTACAAGCACTGGATGACCTAACTGAAGACGAAGAGGAAGAGGAGGAGAACCACGCCCGACGACAGCACAGTACTCTACCGGACCAGGAGGTCCGGTACAGCCCAGGCTATACTCCCGCGGAGCTGCGCTACAGACCCCCGACTCTATACACGGGTGAGCACGACGCACGACCCGCACCGAGGAACAGCACCTGGACAAGCGGCCCATGGTACACCGCCGGTACCAGCCCATACCAAGGAGCGGGAGGAGACTCGCCTAGGAGGCCTCTCCCCCAACGCTCGCCGATGTATCCACAGTCAGCGTCATACATTGGCACGCCTATGGTACCCGACTTCACCCAAGAGAACCGGGCCCAGTATACAGAACTCTGCATGTGTCTGGAGACCATGTTGGTGGATGTATTGGATGAACGCCATAAATACGCCATCCTACTGAAGCACTTAAAGGTACCCCGCGCACATAATATAGCGCTCGCCTACGCGACTTCCACCACCCCATACACAGCAGCGCTGGTAGCATTGGACCAGAGGTATGGGCGCATATGGGATTACGTGATCCAGGAGATCCGACACATCGACCGCCTACCCCCAGCAATAGACAATCGAGCACTGGACGACCTGTCCATCAGAGTGCAGTCCCTGGTAGGGATGTTGGGAGCGCAGAGAGAGAAGGGGAGGCATGAACTTTACGCCAACTCAAATGTGGAAAGGATCTTGGAGAAGCTGCCGCCCGCTCGACAGGAGCGTTTTAGGCGACAGAGAGACCACCGAGACCCGAATGGCCCCGAACCGAACCTCCTCGATCTAGCAGACTTCCTGGCGAGAGAAGTCAGCAGCCTACGGCTAGATACATTCGGACGGAGCACCCCTGGCTCCAGAGAAGGAACCAGACGACTAAATGATGGAAGAAGATCGGTGACTGTGATGCACCAATCGGAGTCAGTACCGAGCAGCAGGAGCCACAGTACCCCCTCCAGAACGGAGAAGTGGAAGATAGTGTGCCCCTACTGTGAGAAAGAACACTGGCTAGCGCAATGTGACTCCTTCCCCAAGCTGAACGCGGAGGAAGCAAGTCAATGGATAAAGTCCAACAAGCGCTGTTTTCGCTGTGCGCGCCCACACATGGCAGCCGAATGCCGCTTAAAGAAAAGGTGCACCAAGTGCGATGGAGCCCATCTGGACATACTTCACGACAGTAACAGACGCCGCCCTTAACCCGCACCATCCAGCAGCAAAGCGAGCGTCATGTACATCGATCCCGCCAGCAGCAGTGGAGCCCGAGTACTCCTAAAAGTAGTGCGTGTGACACTAAGCTACCAGAATAAAGTCCTGGACACTTACGCCGTCCTCGATGACGGGTCAGAGAAGACCCTGCTGCTCGCCTCCGCTGCGGCCCAGCTAGGGCTGCGGGGAAGCGAAACCCAAATGACAATTCGGACAATAAGACGAGATTTGAAGACGATAAAGGGCGAGAATGTCTCATTCTCTATCGCAGCAAGCGGCCAGCCTGAGCGACGGTACCAGATTACAGACGCTTTCACCAGCCAAGAAATAGGACTGTCGCGGTACACATACCCCGTCGCCAAGCTGATGGAGAAATATGCACATCTGCGCAAGTTACCGATCCCGCTCATAGACAATGCTATGCTGACCCTGTTGATAGGCTCCGACCATGCAGACCTCATTGTCCCGATAGACCGGGTTCATACCGGACCCCGAGGCTGTCCTGCAGCAGTCGAGACCCGTTTGGGATGGACTCTCCAAGGCCCGCTCGCCAAATCTCTCAACCAAAGTACAGCCACTAGATGTCTCCACTCCCGAGTCACAGAGGGAGAAACCGCACTCCTGCAACACGTAGAGCGGTTATGGACCTTGGAACAAATGCCCTTTAAGAACGGAAAGAAAGACATTCGCTCTAAAGATGACATTTACGCCATTCACCTCCTCGAGACAGGGACCAAGAGAGTCCCGGTCAACGGCGTGTTGAGATACGCCACGCCACTCCTGCGGCGAGAAGGAATGCCTACTTTCCACGCCAAGACAGACGCCACAGAACGGTACCTGCTGAACACGGAGCGGCGCTTAGCCAAGAACCCCGCCCAAGAGAGTGTATACCGCGCTGAGATTGAGAAGCTCATCACAGCGGGACACGTCACAAAGATGGACATAAAAGAGGCTGACCAGACCACTGAATCGTGGTACGTGCCTCACCACAAGGTCCATCACAACGGTAAAGACCGCATAGTATTTAACTGCAGCTACCAGATCGGATCCCAAAATCTGAATAAAGAGTTACTGCCCGGTCCCACACTCGGCCCCTCCCTACTCGGCGTTGTACTCCGCTTCCGCCAGGAAAAGGTGGCCATCAGCGGGGACATTAAAGGAATGTTCCTGCAGGTGAGATTAGTAGAGGAGGACAAGCCCCTGTTACGGTTCCTATGGAGAGAGAAGCCAGGAGATGAGCACCCAGCCATCTACCAATGGGAAGTCCTCCCCTTCGGAACGACGTGCAGCCCCTGCTGTGCTACATTTGCACTACAGAAACATGTAGCAGAGGACCCAGCAGCGGACGAAGAGGTCCGACACAGCGTAAAGAACAGCTTCTACGTAGACAACTGTCTACAAAGCCTTTCAACCCAGGAAGAAGCCGAGGCTCTCCTGATTAAACTCCGCGCCTCATTGATCAAAGGCGGCTTTGATCTCAGGCAGTGGGCCAGCAGCGATCCGCAAGTACTGCGCAGCCTCTCCTCCGAGGACAAGGCAGCCAGCAGCGAGACCTGGATGGCTACAATCCCGGGAGAAGCCCAGGAGATGACCCTGGGATTGGTGTGGCGATTCAAAACAGATTCGCTTCACTACAGACACAAGCCCCTGACTACGGAGCAGGGAAGGCCGGCGGCGGCGCCGACCACCAGACGGAGTGTGTACACAACACTCGCCCGACAATATGACCCGCTAGGATGTATTCTACCGTACACCACCAGGGCAAAAATGATTGTACGAGCATTGTGGGACAAGGACCAGGGCTGGGACGACCCCATTCCCGCACACCTTGCATCCACCTGGAGAGAGTGGGAGATGGAGCTCCACTCACTCCCAGGCGTTAATATGCGCCGAAGCTACTTCCCACCCACGGTGAGGCCAGAGACATGTAAAATGGACTTACACGTCTTCAGTGACGCCTCAGAGGTCGCATACGGATCAGTAGCCTACTTGCGGGCCCAAGAAAAGGGGGGAGAGATCTACACAGCATTTGTCCTCGCCCGCTCGAGAATAGCCCCACGCAAGCAACAATCTATCCCACGTCTAGAGCTCTGCGCAGCCCTAGCCGGAGCGCACCTAGCCACGCTCATCCAACGTGAGCTCACCATACCGGTGTCTAGAACAATCCTGTGGTCAGATTCCACGACAGTACTCGCCTGGATCAAATCGGACTCATGCAAGTACAAAGTCTTCGTGGGAGTCAGAGTCACCGAGATTCAAGACTTAACCGAAGAGTTAACCGGAGAAACAGAGTGGCGCTACGTTGATACAAAACAGAACCCAGCTGACGTCATCACCCGGGGAATGCCCCCAGATGACCTCACCCGTCGCAATGTCTACAGTGACGGCCCAGCATTCCTAAAGCTCCCGGAAGGAGAGTGGCCCACGCCTATCCCGAGGGAAGCCAGTCAGGAGGAGGCTGAGAATAAGAAGCCTGTGTTCTGTGGATTGAGCACTGTTATCTCCGCAGACCCCAACACACTCCTGATGGGGCGGCTAGATCCCGCGTTACCCCAGACAATGTACCGGCCTGAAGAAGCGAACGGCCGACGAATGTGGAGGTACAGCCAAGTATTAGCCGACAAGTTTTGGAGCAGTTTCCTACTGCACTACCTACCGTCTCTACAGACCCGCCAGAAGTGGGTAAAGGAGAGAGACAATTTGACAGAAGGAACAGTCGTCATGATTATTGATCAATCACTGCCCAGAGCTATGTGGCCGGCCGGCCGCGTAAGCAAAGTGATCACCGGTGCCGACGGCAAGGTCCGAGCAGCTGAAGTGCTTGTCCAGGGTCGCACTTACACCCGTCCCGTGGCGAGGCTCATAGAACTGCCCCGACTCCCAGACACAATCGATGATGACCATGACCCTATAACCCTATGACTTTGTGAAGTTGACTGACCCCTACAGCAAACCCTTATGTGTAAATAGACAACGCGATTAATCTGTCTCTGTTTAACTGATTAGGTCTGGGACCAATCAGGGGGTGGCTGTTGTGAAGGGCCAGATTAAACCGAATATATATATTTATTATATATATATATTTAATTGTATTTGTATATTCTCTAATATTCCCTGATATCCCTTGTATATTCCTTGTACAATATGCATTGAATATCCATTCTAGCCTACTGAACATCCCATAATAGTCTCCATTCTACTATTGGTCGAGACCTTGGTGCCAGGCTGCCATACCCCCCAGACCCAGTTCAAACGTACCGCTCAACATGTACGAACAAGTCCTAGTTCCGCGTAGGAATCTGGCTACCGCACCACTAATGGGACTATTTGTTCATAGTGCGTATATATACTGCGCTACTAAAGTAGGACTTCCTTTTCAGTCCAGTTTCTTACCCTCCAATAGAGTCACAGACGTAAAGCCTCCCCGCGACGCCACGTGTGGGAGTAAGGCCAAGTTCGGCTTACCATCGGTATTGAGACATCGTGTATATTAATATTTGAATAGTCATATTTGGCACTATATCGTCGAGTTGGACGTAGTCTATTAAGCTAATAATAGTCTGTTAATATATAGTGCTTCGTGCGGTGAGAATACTACCGTAGTCAGTACCCCATCGTTTCGGGCAGAGAACTGGCTGCTTATCCAGGGTGGTTGACCCCACGTGAAGCTGCACCCGAGGAGCCCCAGAGCCGACAAGCGAGTGGACCTGTATACCGGATTATTCTACCGACGACAGCCCGCCTTCCCAGGCACGGATTATGCTTTGTATACGTTGATTATTCCATGGATAAAGACCCCCGACACTGCCGTGTGTTGGAACCCCCCCCCCTGGAGAGGACGCAAGGTGAGGAGACGCTCTGCAAGACGAGGTCGCTTCACGTCTCTCCTCCGTGGACCGGAGGACGCCGGCCCACAAAGAGTCCACCTGCTTTCATCTGTGGTCCAAGGATCGCTGGCGCATTGAACGGCACTACAGTGGGTTCACCTGGGATACCCTTGGCCGGATGAGGCAGCCGGATTCTACCCCCCCCCCCTTCCTACTCCTGTCGGCTTACAAGCGACCGGATTAACCCCCCCTAGTGTATCCAGTCTATAATCATTAAAGTATCATTGCTGTTATTCCTTAAACTATTCCAGGTCGTATATGTACCACCTGCGCCTTCAGAGATTGGACATTCTCTATTGATATACCGACGAATACTCTTGCCATAAAAGTGCATACTAATTCCCATTCATAAATGTGATTGATTTGATTAAGTGCTTGCTCTACACACCATCGCTGTGTAGAAATAAAGACCTATTTCTAATTCGTACATTTGTGTTGGATCCGTTTCATCTACGTGACAGTGTTCATCATAATATATTTATGCCGAGTACTGGGTGGCCGAATATTAAGTACAAAGGTAGTGGTAGTAAGTATCATATCTAGTAATACAGTCAGGGAATTGTACCCCTCAGTTACACTTACTGTTTATAAACCTAACTCCTTAACCCTAACCCTAACCTTACAGTTTATAAACCTAACTCCTAACCCCGACCTTAACCTTACTGTTTATAAACCTAACTCCTAACCCCGACCTTAACCTTACTGTTTATAAACCTACCTCCTTAACCCTAACCCTAACCTTACTGTTTATAAACCTAACTCCTTAACCCTAACCCTAACCTTACAGTTTATAAACCTAACTCCTAACCCCGACCATAACCTTACAGTTTATAAACCTAACTCCTAACCCCGACCTTAACCTTACTGTTTATAAACTTAACTCCTAACCCCGACCTTAACCTTACTGTTTATAAACCTAACTCCTAACCCCAACCTTAACCTTACTGTTTATAAACCTAACTCCTTAACCCTAACCCTAACCTTACTGTTTATAAACCTAACTCCTAACCCCGACCTTAACCTTACAGTTTATAAACCTAACTCCTAACCCCGACCTTAACCTTACTGTTTATAAACCTAACTCCTAACCCCAACCGTAACCTTACTGTTTATAAACATAACTCCTAACCCCAACCTTAACCTTACTGTTTATGAACCTAACTCCTTAACCCTAACCCTAACCTTACAGTTTATAAACTTAACTCCTAACCTCGACCTTAACCTTACTGTTTATAAACCTAACTCCTTAACCCTAACCCTAACCTTACAGTTTATAAACCTAACTCCTAACCCCAACCTTAACCTTACAGTTTATAAACCTAACTCCTAACCCCGACCTTAACCTTACTGTTTATAAACCTAACTCCTTAACCCTAACCCTAACCTTACAGTTTATAAACCTAACTCCTAACCCCGACCTTAACCTTACTGTTTATAAACCTAACTCCTAACCCCGACCTTAACCTTACTGTTTATAAACCTACCTCCTTAACCCTAACCCTAACCTTGCATCCACCTGGAGAGAGTGGGAGATGGAGCTCCACTCACTCCCAGGCGTTAATATGCGCCGAAGCTACTTCCCACCCACGGTGAGGCCAGAGACATGTAAAATGGACTTACACGTCTTCAGTGACGCCTCAGAGGTCGCATACGGATCAGTAGCCTACTTGCGGGCCCAAGAAAAGGGGGGAGAGATCTACACAGCATTTGTCCTCGCCCGCTCGAGAATAGCCCCACGCAAGCAACAATCTATCCCACGTCTAGAGCTCTGCGCAGCCCTAGCCGGAGCGCACCTAGCCACGCTCATCCAACGTGAGCTCACCATACCGGTGTCTAGAACAATCCTGTGGTCAGATTCCACGACAGTACTCGCCTGGATCAAATCGGACTCATGCAAGTACAAAGTCTTCGTGGGAGTCAGAGTCACCGAGATTCAAGACTTAACCGAAGAGTTAACCGGAGAAACAGAGTGGCGCTACGTTGATACAAAACAGAACCCAGCTGACGTCATCACCCGGGGAATGCCCCCAGATGACCTCACCCGTCGCAATGTCTACAGTGACGGCCCAGCATTCCTAAAGCTCCCGGAAGGAGAGTGGCCCACGCCTATCCCGAGGGAAGCCAGTCAGGAGGAGGCTGAGAATAAGAAGCCTGTGTTCTGTGGATTGAGCACTGTTATCTCCGCAGACCCCAACACACTCCTGATGGGGCGGCTAGATCCCGCGTTACCCCAGACAATGTACCGGCCTGAAGAAGCGAACGGCCGACGAATGTGGAGGTACAGCCAAGTATTAGCCGACAAGTTTTGGAGCAGTTTCCTACTGCACTACCTACCGTCTCTACAGACCCGCCAGAAGTGGGTAAAGGAGAGAGACAATTTGACAGAAGGAACAGTCGTCATGATTATTGATCAATCACTGCCCAGAGCTATGTGGCCGGCCGGCCGCGTAAGCAAAGTGATCACCGGTGCCGACGGCAAGGTCCGAGCAGCTGAAGTGCTTGTCCAGGGTCGCACTTACACCCGTCCCGTGGCGAGGCTCATAGAACTGCCCCGACTCCCAGACACAATCGATGATGACCATGACCCTATAACCCTATGACTTTGTGAAGTTGACTGACCCCTACAGCAAACCCTTATGTGTAAATAGACAACGCGATTAATCTGTCTCTGTTTAACTGATTAGGTCTGGGACCAATCAGGGGGTGGCTGTTGTGAAGGGCCAGATTAAACCGAATATATATATTTATTATATATATATATTTAATTGTATTTGTATATTCTCTAATATTCCCTGATATCCCTTGTATATTCCTTGTACAATATGCATTGAATATCCATTCTAGCCTACTGAACATCCCATAATAGTCTCCATTCTACTATTGGTCGAGACCTTGGTGCCAGGCTGCCATACCCCCCAGACCCAGTTCAAACGTACCACTCAACATGTACG
This sequence comes from Notolepis coatsorum, assembly GCF_963971535.1. Classification (NCBI taxonomy): domain Eukaryota; kingdom Metazoa; phylum Chordata; class Actinopteri; order Aulopiformes; family Paralepididae; genus Notolepis; species Notolepis coatsorum. The sequence continues at coordinate 76,336,876 of NC_140169.1, read as the reverse complement.
AACAAGTCCTAGTTCCGCGTAGGAATCTGGCTACCGCACCACTAATGGGACTATTTGTTCATAGTGCGTATATATACTGCGCTACTAAAGTAGGACTTCCTTTTCAGTCCAGTTTCTTACCCTCCAATAGAGTCACAGACGTAAAGCCTCCCCGCGACGCCACGTGTGGGAGTAAGGCCAAGTTCGGCTTACCATCGGTATTGAGACATCGTGTATATTAATATTTGAATAGTCATATTTGGCACTATATCGTCGAGTTGGACGTAGTCTATTAAGCTAATAATAGTCTGTTAATATATAGTGCTTCGTGCGGTGAGAATACTACCGTAGTCAGTACCCCATCGTTTCGGGCAGAGAACTGGCTGCTTATCCAGGGTGGTTGACCACACGTGAAGCTGCACCCGAGGAGCCCCAGAGCCGACAAGCGAGTGGACCTGTATACCGGATTATTCTACCGACGACAGCCCGCCTTCCCAGGCACGGATTATGCTTTGTATACGTTGATTATTCCATGGATAAAGACCCCCGACACTGCCGTGTGTTGGAACCCCCCCCCCTGGAGAGGACGCAAGGTGAGGAGACGCTCTGCAAGACGAGGTCGCTTCACGTCTCTCCTCCGTGGACCGGAGGACGCCGGCCCACAAAGAGTCCACCTGCTTTCATCTGTGGTCCAAGGATCGCTGGCGCATTGAACGGCACTACAGTGGGTTCACCTGGGATACCCTTGGCCGGATGAGGCAGCCGGATTCTACCCCCCCCCCCTTCCTACTCCTGTCGGCTTACAAGCGACCGGATTAACCCCCCCTAGTGTATCCAGTCTATAATCATTAAAGTATCATTGCTGTTATTCCTTAAACTATTCCAGGTCGTATATGTACCACCTGCGCCTTCAGAGATTGGACATTCTCTATTGATATACCGACGAATACTCTTGCCATAAAAGTGCATACTAATTCCCATTCATAAATGTGATTGATTTGATTAAGTGCTTGCTCTACACACCATCGCTGTGTAGAAATAAAGACCTATTTCTAATTCGTACATTTGTGTTGGATCCGTTTCATCTACGTGACAGTGTTCATCATAATATATTTATGCCGAGTACTGGGTGGCCGAATATTAAGTACAAAGGTAGTGGTAGTAAGTATCATATCTAGTAATACAGTCAGGGAATTGTACCCCTCAGTTACACTTACTGTTTATAAACCTAACTCCTTAACCCTAACCCTAACCTTACAGTTTATAAACCTAACTCCTAACCCCGACCTTAACCTTACTGTTTATAAACCTAACTCCTAACCCCGACCTTAACCTTACTGTTTATAAACCTACCTCCTTAACCCTAACCCTAACCTTACTGTTTATAAACCTAACTCCTTAACCCTAACCCTAACCTTACAGTTTATAAACCTAACTCCTAACCCCGACCATAACCTTACAGTTTATAAACCTAACTCCTAACCCCGACCTTAACCTTACTGTTTATAAACTTAACTCCTAACCCCGACCTTAACCTTACTGTTTATAAACCTAACTCCTAACCCCAACCTTAACCTTACTGTTTCTAAACCTAACTCCTTAACCCTAACCCTAACCTTACTGTTTATAAACCTAACTCCTAACCCCGACCTTAACCTTACAGTTTATAAACCTAACTCCTAACCCCGACCTTAACCTTACTGTTTATAAACCTAACTCCTAACCCCAACCGTAACCTTACTGTTTATAAACATAACTCCTAACCCCAACCTTAACCTTACTGTTTATGAACCTAACTCCTTAACCCTAACCCTAACCTTACAGTTTATAAACTTAACTCCTAACCTCGACCTTAACCTTACTGTTTATAAACCTAACTCCTTAACCCTAACCCTAACCTTACAGTTTATAAACCTAACTCCTAACCCCAACCTTAACCTTACAGTTTATAAACCTAACTCCTAACCCCGACCTTAACCTTACTGTTTATAAACCTAACTCCTTAACCCTAACCCTAACCTTACAGTTTATAAACCTAACTCCTAACCCCGACCTTAACCTTACTGTTTATAAACCTAACTCCTAACCCCGACCTTAACCTTACTGTTTATAAACCTACCTCCTTAACCCTAACCCTAACCTTACTGTTTATAAACCTAACTCCTTAACCCTAACCCTAACCTTACAGTTTATAAACCTAACTCCTAACCCCGACCATAACCTTACAGTTTATAAACCTAACTCCTAACCCCGACCTTAACCTTACTGTTTATAAACTTAACTCCTAACCCCGACCTTAACCTTACTGTTTATAAACCTAACTCCTAACCCCAACCTTAACCTTACTGTTTCTAAACCTAACTCCTTAACCCTAACCCTAACCTTACTGTTTATAAACCTAAATCCTAACCCCAACCTTAACCTTACTGTTTATAAACCTAACTCCATAACCCCAACCTTACTGTTTATAAACCTAACTCCTTAACCCTAACCCTAACCTTACAGTTTATAAACCTAACTCCTTAACCCTGACCTTAACCTTACAGTTTATAAACCTAACTCCTTAACCCTAACCCTAACCTTACAGTTTAGAAACCTAACTCCTTAACCCGGACCTTAACCTTACTGTTTATAAACCTAACTCCTAACCCCGACCTTAACCTTACTGTTTATAAACCTAACTCCTTAACCCCGACCTTAACCTTACTGTTTATAAACCTAACTCCTAACCCTGACCTTAACCTTACTGTTTATAAACCTAACTCCTTAACCCCGACCTTAACCTTACTGTTTATAAACCTAACTCCTTAACCCCGACCTTAACCTTACTGTTTATAAACCTAACTCTTAACCCTAACCTTAACCTTACTGTTTATAAACCTAACTCCTTAACCCTGACCTTAACCTTACAGTTTATAAACCTAACTCCTAACCCCGACCATAACCTTACAGTTTATAAACCTAACTCCTAACCCCGACCTTAACCTTACTGTTTATAAACCTAACTCCTTAACCCTAACCTTAACCTTACTGTTTATAAACCTAACTCCTTAACCCTAACCCTAACCTTACAGTTTATAAACCTAACTCCTAACCCTGACCTTAACCTTACAGTTTATAAACCTAACTCCTAACCCCGACCTTAACCTTACTGTTTATAAACCTAACTCCTTAACCCCAACCTTAACCTTACAGTTTATAAACCTAACTCCTAACCCCGACCTTAACCTTACTGTTTATAAACCTAACTCCTTAACCCTAACCTTAACCTTATTGTTTATAAACCTAACTCCTTAACCCTAACCCTAACCTTACAGTTTATAAACCTAACTCCTAACCCCGACCTTAACCTTACAGTTTATAAACCTAACTCCTAACCCCGACCTTAACCTTACTGTTTATAAACCTAACTCCTTAACCCTAACCTTAACCTTACTGTTTATAAACCTAACTCTTAACCCTAACCTTAACCTTACTGTTTATAAACCTAACTCCTTAACCCCGACCTTAACCTTAGTTTATAAACCTAACTCCTAACCCCGACCATAACCTTACAGTTTATAAACCTAACTCCTAACCCCGACCTTAACCTTACTGTTTATAAACCTAACTCCTTAACCCTAACCTTAACCTTACTGTTTATAAACCTAACTCCTTAACCCTAACCCTAACCTTACAGTTTATAAACCTAACTCCTAACCCTGACCTTAACCTTACAGTTTATAAACCTAACTCCTAACCCCGACCTTAACCTTACTGTTTATAAACCTAACTCCTTAACCCCGACCTTAACCTTACAGTTTATAAACCTAACTCCTAACCCCGACCTTAACCTTACTGTTTATAAACCTAACTCCTTAACCCTAACCTTAACCTTATTGTTTATAAACCTAACTCCTTAACCCTAACCCTAACCTTACAGTTTATAAACCTAACTCCTAACCCCGACCTTAACCTTACAGTTTATAAACCTAACTCCTAACCCCGACCTTAACCTTACTGTTTATAAACCTAACTCCTAACCCCAACCGTAACCTTACTGTTTATAAACATAACTCCTAACCCCAACCTTAACCTTACTGTTTATGAACCTAACTCCTTAACCCTAACCCTAACCTTACAGTTTATAAACTTAACTCCTAACCTCGACCTTAACCTTACTGTTTATAAACCTAACTCCTTAACCCTAACCCTAACCTTACAGTTTATAAACCTAACTCCTAACCCCAACCTTAACCTTACAGTTTATAAACCTAACTCCTAACCCCGACCTTAACCTTACTGTTTATAAACCTAACTCCTTAACCCTAACCCTAACCTTACAGTTTATAAACCTAACTCCTAACCCCGACCTTAACCTTACTGTTTATAAACCTAACTCCTAACCCCGACCTTAACCTTACTGTTTATAAACCTAACTCCTTAACCCTAACCCTAACCTTACTGTTTATAAACCTAACTCCTTAACCCTAACCCTAACCTTACAGTTTATAAACCTAACTCCTAACCCCGACCATAACCTTACAGTTTATAAACCTAACTCCTAACCCCGACCTTAACCTTACTGTTTATAAACCTAACTCCTTAACCCTAACCCTAACCTTACAGTTTATAAACCTAACTCCTTAACCCTGACCTTAACCTTACAGTTTATAAACCTAACTCCTTAACCCCGACCTTAACCTTACTGTTTATAAACCTAACTCCTAACCCCGACCTTAACCTTACTGTTTATAAACCTAACTCCTTAACCCCGACCTTAACCTTACTGTTTATAAACCTAACTCCTTAACCCCGACCTTAACCTTACTGTTTATAAACCTAACTCTTAACCCTAACCTTACTGTTTATAAACCTAACTCTTAACCCTAACCTTAACCTTACTGTTTATAAACCTAACTCTTAACCCTAACCCTAACCTTACTGTTTATAAACCTAACTCTTAACCCTAACCTTAACCTTACTGTTTATAAACCTAACTCTTAACCCTAACCCTAACCTTACTGTTTATAAACCTAACTCTTAACCCTAACCCTAACCTTACTGTTTATAAACCTAACTCTTAACCCTAACCCTAACCTTACTGTTTATAAACCTAACTCTTAACCCTAACCTTAACCTTACTGTTTATAAACCTAACTCTTAACCCCGACCTTAACCTTACTGTTTATAAACCTAACTCTTAACCCTAACCTGACTGGAGACAACATCCCTGAACTAAAGACGAAGATGTCCTCAACTCCCGACATAAGAGACACACATGAACTGTGGAGCTGCCTTTACAGTTGATGTTGATTCTAATTGATCAAGCACGAAAATGTTTGTAAACATGTCAATTAAATATATGATTTATGCTTTACAGAAGCCTTGTATTTCCAGTATTTGTTTATCATTCATTTATTTAGTTGTAAACTTAATTTATATAGTGTTTTAAACACAAAACAGGTTTGATCCCAAGTGCTTTACAAAATAGAAACTATAACTATATATTCATGAATTATTATTATAATAATAATAATGATTATTATTATTGTTATTATACATAAGAAGAAGAAGAAGAAGAAGAAGAAGAAGAAGAAGAAGAAGAAGAAGAAGAAGAAGAAGAAGAAGAAGAAGAAGAAGAAGAAGAAGAAGAAGAAGAAGAAGAAGAAGAAGAAGAAGAAGAAGAAGAAGAAGAAGAAGAAGAAGAAGAAGAAGAAGAAGAAGAAGAATGAATGTGATAGACAGCAGACATCTTTCTGAGAACAGCAGATAATGTCTCATGAAAAAGAATCACACACACACACACACACACACACACACACACACACGCACGCACACACACCACATTAGCATATCTTCTGTGTGTCTCTCTCTCCAGCTGTTAGTTCCCATCCATAGCTATTCATGGAAATCAACCACAGACGTCTTGGTGTAAGAATACACAGATGACGGTATTCAATTGACGATTGGTGATTATTAAATGCAGAGATGGATAGTAAACTAATTTATTTTACTCTGTAATTCAGTAGATATGTTGGGTAGAAAAACCTTTTGAATGTTTTTAAAATGTATTTTTACTTATTTTTGAGTAAAATGTCAACCCCCCCCCCCCCTCTTTATTTACAAAAAAGAAATAACAAAACACATACCGTTTCCCACAGTGAAATGTACATAAAAACAGGTGATCCACTTGCCATTGTGAAACAGGAGAGAAAGAGAGCTTTGGCTGTTCTACTTTTATGAATGAAGGCTGAGAAATACACAACATCTTTTGTTTAATCCAGATCATAACCAGGTTGTATTTCAACCCTGTATCACTGCCCTGGACGTCACTTTCTCACGCCTGTCCCACGCCTGTTCTTCACACTCAGACACCCTTAGGAGTGCGTCTGACATGTGTCGTATATTTCTAAATGAAAACATGAATAAATGCAAAATGAAATGTACAAGGAAAATGATTTGAAAGACAAAATGCTGCTTGATAGAAAGGTTATTTAGAACACCATGTGAAAATAAATGGTATGAGACAAGGAAGGAATTTCAGGTTACAAAACGACAGCTGCTGACTAACCCAGAGGTCAGAAAGGTGACACAGGCTATTTGGAAATCGCCCCTTACACAGTAGAATGCCACTCTAATAGGTAGACTAGATGGTTTTTAGACCTTAGGGATATAAAGAAAACTAATGGCTTTGTCAGAGAGATTAGTTAGATGGCTTTAGAAAACATTGCAACACACATGTAAAGAAAGGACCATTATGATAAAAGTGAGCTGTCATACCAAATCACCTTAGATAAATAGGTTTGGCAGGCATGAAAAGTTGACCATAAGTGAACCAAATACAAAGACATTGTTTGTAAATTAATGTTAATACTGAACAAAATAATAAGTGATCAAAATAGAGCTAAAACCTAGATTACAGCGTACTTTAGAATAGGAAAAACAAACAGTAAGATAAATAGTTCCATCAAATAAAGTAAAAAATGGACCCAACTGAAGACAAGACAGTGAGTCACTGGCTAGACAATAAAATAATTATCTTAGTATTCTAAAAATGCAATTACAGAATGGTAAAGAGTTTGTAGATGGAAATAGCTTATGTTTTAATATGAATGCATCAAGAACCAGTCTGTCTCCCCATAGACTGTGAAAACCGTTGTCACCAGAACCAACTGGTTGTGTCAGCAGAAGAAATTGTGTAACATGTGGTCACAGGACACCCTCAGACATGCTTCTACTGGAATGTGACCAAAAATAAGTGGACGTGAACAGGCAGGCAGGGTCTCCCCCCTCCCTCTCGCTCTCTGTCTCCCCCCCTCCCTCTCTCTCTCTCTCTCCCCGCTGATAAAAAGGGCGAATGGCGACTCACTACACACACGACTCACACCAGAAGGAACCTGGAGAGACTCGCCACACACACCCGGTGACACTCAGAGGAGACGGAGAAGGATCCCTGCAGAGCCAAGCCGTGAGACAGAGGGACTGAGACCCGATGACAGACGAAATCGCTTCGCATCAGGAGAAGCGCTGACACACCAGAAAGGACCTGAAGACCCAGAGACATGGGGACAGACGATGACAGAGATCGAATCGCAACTGGAGCGCTGAAAACCTCCACCGACAGAGGGAGACTCGCGACTCGACTCGCCACTCAGGCTACTGAAGAGCCGATGACTCAGAGAGCCATTGAGACCAGATGACCGAGCCGAGGTTCATAGCGGACTCCGCCGATACGAAATCAAGCACTCCCGGCCTGATCGGCGAGGAGACCAGGTTGTCTTGACAACCAGACCAGCGAACCACAAGAGAGGACTCGGTGTTGGCCATGGACAACCTAAGACAGCGAACAGCACAGAGAGACGACAACAGCCAAATGAAAGAGACGATGTACTGTTTTAATTCCTAAAGCTGTTTTATTAATAAACACCGCCGCCCGTTGATTTTGACCATATCATCAGTCTCCTCTTACTTGAAACCGAACATCTGAAAATACCTAAAACCATGCAGAGGAAAGGGTGAAATAGAACACTATACGATCAATGAACTTAGATAAGAGATACATGAATTAAAAAGAGACACTTCACATGCACTGTGCACGGCCCTCTGGCCTCTGCACTATCCTCTGTCTCTGTGGTTAACTATTTAAGTTCGCCTGCCAGAGATCCAACCCAAGGCATTACGTTGGTAGGCGAGTGTTTTTGATCTCAACACTACCGAGACGTGCTTTTCTGACAGCCTCACCCAAAACCATAACCCTAACCTTAACCACACTGCTCCCTTAACCTTTTAAGCCCTAGCCATAATTTCTGAAAATCCGCCTAAAAGTACAAAAGTAAATGGAATATTGCTCCACTTCTACAAGGTCCATTTGCATGTTCTTGGTATCTAGGAACATCTAGGGACCTGTGGGTAATGTATTCCTAATGTCAGACATATTGTGTCTGTTACTATGCTTGAGTAAATTGTAATGAACCAAAGGAGAATATCAATTATTATTATGATTTAATTATTTGTCCATCTTTGACGGTGAATAACACTGTGCTAACATTGACCAGACATGAAAAATGTAGCTCATTCAGCACCTTCTTGAGATCAAGTGTACAAACAAATCTAAGCAAATGAATAAATAACAACCAACATTGACAACCACATGAAATAGTTATCAGCGGAGGGCGCTCTAGTAGCACACCATGTATCGCGCTGCGTAGCGAAGCGGCCGAGCCGGGTTCCAGTGGCGGCTCGCCACTAGGGGCGCTGGGGCGCCGCCCCCCCTGGTTAACCCTGGTTAAAAGAGAGAAGAAGAAGAATTTTTTATAATTTTTTTTATATAGCCCTATAAATAATATAAACATGTTTAAAATGAATAATATTTACTCATTTTAGGTATGTTTGTGTTTCCAATGCACAATATAACGTTAATATATCAAATATAAATAATCGTTTTCCTGAACAGGTGACTCTGTCTGATAGAGAATACGTTCCGTTACCGTAGCCGCATTTCTCCTAGCCGCATTTCTCTCGGGCTAGACACAATAGCGCTTACAGTGGGCGTGCACGCCGTGCACTGGTTTCATCGCTGTATCCGTCGCAGCCAAACAGTGCGTAACGCGCTGTGCGTTGAAATATGATGTATTATGATGGAAGCTGGGCGCGTTTTGAAGCGGTCTAAGCAAGCAGTGTCTATAATTTCCGTAGCCGCATTTCTCTGAGACGCTCTCTGATTGGTCGGCGCCAGTTTCTACACTGGAAAAGCGTAGCCACTCTTCGTTCGAAGTAGGTTAAGGACAAGGTAATGTTAGAGTTTGTCTTAGAGCGTGACGGCAAGTTCTTTCGACGGTTAAGCTTAGGCACTCTTTCAAAGTTGGTTAAGGTTAGAGTTTGTCTTAGAGCAGGGCGATAGAACGCCAGGTAGTTTGCAGGCTGTTCGACGCGGAAATGGGCAAAGACAGACTCATTCATTCATTCATCACAGTACTGTTGTGTTGTGCTAACAACAAGCTATTTGGCTAATAGAAGCTATTTGGCTAATAGAAGCTATTTGGCTAATACTGTAGCTGCTGGATGCAGTCTGGACAGAGTGGATATACATCAACAGTCTGGGGACAACAGTGGACATAATTATACACTTTATCAAGCCCTCCTCGACCACTTAAACAGTGAGTTAATTCGGTCTCTCTCTCTCTCTCTCTCTCTCTCTCTCTCTCTCTCTCTCTCTCTCTCTCTCTCTCTCTCTCTCTCTCTCTCTCTCTCTCTCTCTCTCTCTCTCTCTCTCTCTCTCTCTCTCTACCGGACTGCCCGGTAGAACAAACAAAAATAAAAATCAACCAAAAACATAAAAAAATTTAATATATATAGTTATCAGTGGTGATTAAGCAATATCACACTCAAGGTCACTCACACTCGTAGGCCGAGTACAGAAGATAATCACAGCCGTACTGATATTCAATATAACAGGATGACCTTGAGTGTGATATTGCTTTTATACAACAGTTCTACAATTTATTAGTTAACAGTAATAAGTAACAACAGATTATGATTTGTTTGTTTATTTAATCATGTGTTTAGCTCCACCGACAAATAGTTCCACAACTGTGCTCTTGAACTTGGACAGTTGCCAGGCAACCTGAACACAAACACTTTCGTGCACAGCTTGATACTTTGTATAGGTCTACACACGCTGGCTAGCTACTTTTTATCATGTACATACATCTGGACATTTCCATTTATTGTGCAACCAATGAAATAAGAAAATAAGTCTGTCGACACTGATAATGACCATTAACTCATTCAGCGCCAGCTATTAGTCGGGGCCCGCTGTAGCTAGCCTGTGCTTTAAACGATAGGAGTGCGTCACCTTGTTTGTAGAGCTATAACTATATTCTATATTATAGCTATGGATACAATACTATGGCCCATTTGACATCACCTATCTATCGTTCAATATGTGAAAAAGAATAAATTTTTCCATCCATACGTTCCCGTGTTATACCGTGGTGAATATAAGTATGGTTTTAAAGCGGTCTAGGGTAATTCATGAAATGCTGATTCTATAGCCTTATACGTCAATTCCACTATAGACGTTCCCGTTTCTTGCCTGTACACACTATTATTCTGAAATCAAATCTATATCAAAGGTATTATGTTCCATCATCAATGAATGAAAGGGGGGGGATGAAGGGGTCATTTCTGATTATTTGATTGTCAGTAACGGCAATTGTATTGAACACTAAAAACGCTTATCAGCCCGATCATAAAAAGCATTGCAGGATCAAGTAAAAATGTACATCAGATCGTCCTTACCTGTGATCGGGAGTATTCCAAAAATAATATTCCAATTGTTTGATCGCCATCTGGTACATCCAATGTCCATTTAGTCCACGGCATAATCCACCACAACATATGGATCGGGGATATTTGACACGCTTCAATGGAACCGGGAAAACCGTTCCCCTCGCCCAACAAGGAAAAATGAAACCGGACACATTTGGCCATTACACAGGCCAAGATACAAGGTTACAAAGGGTGCTCTATACCGCCGTCTAGCTGGATGCGGCCGGTATTGCACTTTGGCGACCTCAGACTCATTCCCTATGGTATACCAAGGTCCCTGGATGAATAATGAATAGAAATATCGAATTAAGGAATAAACAACCAAAACCCGAGAAATCTCAGGTCTGGCGCCCAACGCATGGCGAGTTAACCCGACTTATTTCGGGTTTGGCCCCCATTGAGTTAATGTAGCCTAATTAACGGTTATTAATAGAACAAATTTATATATATTCTTTTTTTAAATGTTTACTTGCCAATGCGCAACCCCACTGTCACCTACCCACAACCCCCACTTTGGGTCGCAACCCGTAGTTTGAGAACCGCTGCCCAAACCCCATCCCATTTGTGACTCATGCTCATCACGCATATTCCTATATACTGTGTATGGACTGCTTTCAAACAGCTGTCATTCCTGTGCTTCTCCATTCAGCCCCATTGTACGAGCCAAATAATTCCAGTCTATCCAGGAACAGTGGCCCATCAGATAAGGAAGCCTGCAGGAGCCGCAGAGAACAGCGGTGCTATTTACAGACGCGTGCTTTGTCTCAGAGTCAGCGTCCTACTGATATGTCGGAGGGATGCCGTTCATTTCCCTTCCCCTGGTGTCTGCTAGAGAGGTTTAGGTGCAGCGGTACTCTGCGATGCAAGTTTCAAGTTCAAGTTTCTTTATTAGTTGTCATACAGAAGTACAGAATACTTTTATACAAAATGCTTCTTTCTGTTTCGCTCCAGAGACTGTGCTAGACAAAAATAGATAAGTATAAAATACGTATAGCAAGTATAAAATAGAAGTCAAGTATGTAGACAAACATTTTCAGTATATACATATATACAATGCTCTATGTAGAGTAGAAGTAACTGAATATACTATACAGTGCAAGGCAGAAGTGGGATGAGGTACAATTTAGGTACAATATAATTTACAGTAAGGTGTAATGAGGTATGGGTGCAAATTCTTTACCGATAAATATAAAGTGTGTTTAGGTGTACTAAAGTGGTTAAAGTGGGTGCTGCAGTGAGTTTTATGTTTAAAGTGAGTGTGTGCGTGTGGATGTGTGTGCTGTGAGTGCATTTGATGGTTGTTATAGTGTTATTGTTCGTTGAGCATCCTGATGGCCTGGGGATAGAAGCAGTGCGCTTTGTGCAGAAACAACAGGGCATTCCGTCTGAGGCTTTATCCTCTTCTGTATTTGTGAATACATGTTTTGCTAATTGAACACTATGGGGGAAAAAGATTTGCCGAACCACTGCTGCCTGGGCACAGTGATTTCATCACCTCAAAAGCCCAGTTTTTCAAAAAACAACAGGGCTTTTGAGTTGATGAAATCACTGCGCCCAGGCAGCAGTGGTTCGGCAATTTCCCCCCCCTGAGTATATCGTTTTGGAGTTGTATTTGGAGTGTATTTTGTGACTGTTGGGAACTAGGCTACACTGGCACACCTACTTCCAGTGAATGACGCTAAGCTAGGCTAACGGTGCGGCTGTTCCCTAAGCCTAATGCAATGCAATGCACAGAGAAGAAAAGGGTATGTATCTGCTTGTCTAACTCCAGGGTAGATGGCAAATAAGCTAATTTCCCAAAAAGGGTATCGATGGTCTCAGACACACATATCTGGCCTCCTGGATGCAGCGGTGAAATAAAAAGGTGGCCAGTCAGTTATCACAGTAATGCCAATAGTCACCTAGAAGACTCAGTGTTCTTGTTATGTTTCCTTCCACTCAAAATTTCAGTAGTTTCAGATTGATGCAAGTTACATGAAAATGCTTATATATGAAAATGCTATATATATATATATATATATATATATATATATATATATATATATATATTCCACTGTGAAGTAATTGCTTGCAAAAGCATACTTCCAGAGTAGCTTCCACAACACTGGTGCTGCTACACTGCTGCCATATTGTTGCTCTACCAAGAGAGGAATGCACTCAGATATGATTCTCTTCAGCCGTCAGAAGGTGCAAGGAATGTCCCGGCAATCAGTCATCTGAGAGAGTGGTTTTGTGCTGTAATATGTTCAATTGTAACACACACACACACACACACACATACATACACGCACACACACACACACAGACACACAGACACTCACACACACACGCACGCACGCACGCACGCACGCACGCACACACACACACACACACACACACACACACACACACACACACACACACACACACACACACACACACACACACACACACACACACACACACACACACACACACACACACACACACACACACACACACACACACACACACACACACACACACACACACACACACACACACACACACACACACACACACACACAAAGAGAGGGGTCTGTAGAGTCCCTGTTCTTATCTTCCCCGAGGTTCAGCTTCCTGTGCAGCAGTCAGCTGCTTCCTGTCTGGCGCCACACCAAGGTCCCGGCCGTCCCCCTGTCGCTGTGGTTACGCCACAGGGGAGTCCAGCGGATGGGAAGACAGGAGGAAGGACGGAGAGACGGAGAGAGGAGGAGAGGGGACAGCCCCATGTCCAAGAAAAAACGGATGATCTAAGCAAACAAAATGTTGCAGTGGGGAAATTATATCACGAGGAGCATGCAACAGAACACACCGTTACTGTACTAGAGGTCCAGGGAGACAAAGTGTTATGATACTGGGTATTCACTGTACTGGCATGGGATATCCCCTGGACACCCTGAAATGTGCAGCAGTCAGGGCCAAGGACATTCACAAGCTATTGTTAAAGTGGACTAGCCTGGTTAGCAGGGGTGTAAAGTACTTGAGTAATTGTAATTTGTTACAATACTTAAGTACTGTTTTTGGGGATTTGTACTTTACTCAAGTATTATTAGGTTTGTATACTTGTACTTTTACTCAATTACATTTCAGAAAAAAAAACATACTTACATTTAAAATGCAGACCTACAAAGTACAAATCTTGCAAGTCCAACCATTTTAATTAGTATATTTGTTTATCTCGCCGAACTAACGTTAATTAACGTTATTAATCCTGCAGCCGCTCTTTATTTAGAAACAGCCAATCAACAGCTCCGGGGTTGTCACCAGCTTGGCTGGCCGTCTGCACTGATACAATTGGCTGTATCAGAGGGTGGGAGAAGCTGGCGGGGTGGGTCCGGGTCGTTGTAAACAGCGACTCCTACAGTTCGGTCGGGGCGCCTGCTAAGCGCGGATTGGACGTGAGGGGGATAGTGTGGTCCTCCCACACGCTACGCCCTCTCAATGAGAATCCGCGCTGCCAGGTGAAAAGAAGCGGTGATTGGCTGGACGTGTGTCGGAGGAAGCACGTGGTAGCCTCCACTCTCCCAAATGATCTGACTGTGGGGGGTAAAGCGCAGCGACCAGGAAGGGACTGGGAATTGGCATACGACTAACATTGGGATGGGAGAAAATCGGAGGAAAATGGAGGGGGAAAAAGACAAAAAAAAAAAAAAAAAAACAGCCAATCAAATCGCCATCAATTGATGATGAACCCGCCCATACGCATGCTGATTGGTCCTTGTGCAAGACTAGAAAACGGGGATCTTTGATTAAACACCTGCTATCAGAAGAATAGAAAGTCAGAAAAAAGGGTTTTACTTTAACTTTTTAGTACTAAAAAACGCCTCGACTACTGCCACGCACTGCTAGCTGGCCTCCCGGCCACTGCCACCAAGCCTCTTCAACTCATTCAGAACGCAGCGGCCCGCCTGATCTCAAACCTACCGAAGTCGGCCCATGTCACCCCACTTCTTAGGGACCTGCACTGGCTCCCCATTGCTGAACGAATCAAGGCCCTCGACCTGGCATACCGTGTGGCAAAGGGAACCGCTCCCGCCTACCTCTGGTCAATGGTCTCTAACTACACACCCTCAAGACCCCTACGCTCTGCATCTTCTAGCCGCCTCAGACCCACTCCTATCCGAGCTCCGGGAGTGTCATCAAGGAGAAGCCGCCTATTCTCAGTCCTTGCCCCACAATGGTGGAATGAACTACCCACCCCAGTTAGAACAGCCGAAACCCGTCCAATCTTTCGCCGTCGACTAAAGACGCACTTCTTCAACCATTATCTGAAAAAATTATTAAAATAAAAAAAGATATCTAACCCTAACTAACCTTACTGTCATGCACTTTGATGAACATTGTTACTCAGCT